>NW_027040953.1:1950000-2135000 GCF_037179485.1 Ochlerotatus camptorhynchus
GGCAAATAAACGTGTGAATTTTATAAGCGTGACCTATGCATGATTTTCGTCTAACATGTCGTAGCTCTTATAGGCCTTTAATCATTGAATTTTCCCAACCGTTGAAAGATAAGTGCTCAACACACGGGGCCCATAATCTCAACCGTCCATTGATCGGTTCCAGTCTGCTCGAATTAATTATTTCTTTGTCAACATTATTTTTCATAAGGCAATTCAATGAAATTCATACCGATTTCTTGTGGCTAAAATTAATAAGTGGTTCTCATGGAATTCTAGCGTTCTTTTGCCTCAGTGTAGAGCCAACAGCCAGCATACTAACCCCATTACAAAAGTGAGCATTTTCCGTGAAATTTTATTAAAAAAAATCAAAACTCAGACATTTCGGTTTTCAACATTTTTTAGGTTATTTTACTAGAAATTAGAAAAACATTTTTTTGTTTATTTTTCCAAGAAAAAAAAAACAACTTTTCTCAATAACTTTGTGTGAGACGTCATTTCTTTCAGAAGTACTGTTACCGTGCTACAATTTTTTGGAATATATCAAAGATGCCATTTCGAATTATAAATGATCCAAAATGGCCGAATTTTAGCAAAAATCTGAATCATTGCCCATAACAAACAATTTTTCAAAGTTGCATGAAAATCGGAGAAGGTCGATTATTTCCGATATGTCATTTGGCGTGGAACTGCTGAATACAAACATTCCTAGTAACAGTTTAAGTTTTATCGCGATTTTGGAGAGATTTATAAGTCTTAAGTGCTGGCCAAACTGAGCAGTTATAACATGGTTGTCAAATAATTGCAACATAGAAACCACCATCAAGATCACGCTAAGTATAACATGTTATAACTCTGTAGTCTGAACGTACTATTAGAATGGACTTGAAGGTCATAATAAAGCCAGAAATGCTACTTGGGATTCCTGCAGGATATTTTCTTCTTCTTCTTCTTCTTCTTATTTGGATTTATTACGCCTCTACTGGGATCTAGCGCAGGCCTTTAACTTAATTTAACCGACAACTCAACAAACAAACTAAACCAGTTCCTATTGGAAATATACTCTCCTCATATCTGAGCGAGTTGTATATGGCCAATCTAGGAGATATTCTGAAGGATAAGATTGTGTTGCGTTCTCTTTCGTCTTATAAAAAGATTTACAATTTTTTTTGGCAGTGAGCACCGGGATATCAAGTTTAGTTATGAACAAGAGAAATATCAGAGTTGGTTGGAAATGGTATCGAACATGAAGCTTTAGTGTGATAATTTATTAGCTAGAGAATGGTCTTAGAAGAGGGTAGGTAGATAGTTCCGTTAGAATACGGCAGTATGAAAATTGAATAGAAGTTGAAACAGAGCGAAGGGCCATTAATGCGACAGTGCAAGTCAAACGCACACTTTTTACTTAACCCGTACGATGTACGCGGATTGGAAGAGAAATATGATAATCTGCCTTTCTTGGATCTCTTCCTTAGCCAGTAAACGTCTTCTTTCGATTTCAGAATCTGCAGGTAGCAAAACTAACCCCACGTGAGTAATTCCAAGTTCCTAAAGTTACGCTGATTAACACCAAATGACTACTTTCCACCACATTATTCATATTATGGAAACGGTTCTGCATGGCAATAGAGAAAAGTCTACAGAAATTGATCAATTTCATGAAATAGCTTGGCTTGACCGAACAATTCAAGCAATAATTGACAAATAACGAGGAACAAACACAGACTAACTCTAACGCCAGTCGCAGAAGCAGTGCTGCAAAATATCAATATCAATGCCTACAAAATGCTGAATTTCACTAGCCAAATGGTACTCAAATGGTTTATCTACGCCTGCTAATCGAGAACCGATCTTTAAAAAACTCATCAGTAATATTAATACAATGCAACGGTTATGCAGAAACGTTAGGGTGATACTTTAAGGAAGCCTTAGCGTGAAACTTCAAAGGCGATAATGTCAGCTTCCAATAAACATACAAATTTGAAATTGCTACTCTCTGTTTGTAGTAGCATAGCAAACAAGGAGTAGCAATTTCGAATTTGTATGTTTTGTGGAAGCTGACATTTTTGCCTTTAAAGTTTCACGCTAAGGCTTCCTTAGAGTATCACCTTAATTTATTGAGATAAAAGTAAGATTCTCAACTAGTGATATTCATATGGATAGTAATTTAAAAGTCGTACCGCCTGATATCATGCTTACTACGAATATCAGTGTCGAAAGTGAAATTCAGTGCTAGACCAATATCTTATAAGTTTTAGAAAAAGCCTAAATCGACCAAATTTCTGGTCTAAATTTTGTTATATGATGGCAGTACAAAGAGGACTTTGGAAATAAGATTCAAGGAGCACAACGCTGTGAAAAAAAAAATCAAAATGTATTCACCTTTGGTGTGATTTGACACTTCTTACAAATTTAAGATGTTATCATCTCATCATGTCAGCATTTGACTACTTCCCCGGGGACACCCGGAACATGTCCAATGTGGTCACACACTTTGATTCTAATGGACTTAGTTAATGAATTATCAAGTGATTTTATGTGTCGCTTCATTCACCATGATTTTGACCAGTCTCCCGGGGGCTATCGGAACGTGTTCGGGTGTGGCCAGCGTGGGCAGTTATTATGACTGTCATTGATCATATTTTCGAATTTTCATGAGATTTGATATATCGCATGAAGGGTTTGCTTCTAGTCTCAAAACCCATGCTCACCCGAAACATGTTCCGGACATATCTCCGGAACCAGTTAAACGGTTCCAAAAATTTTCAGTTGTGTTCCATGGGACCATGGTTCCTTTTATTTGGCATTTGATGCATCCAGATGAAGTGGTATTTATAAAACTATCTTACAAATGTTTGACCAATATCGATTGGAGATTGTGAACAGTTTAGAGCATTCCTAGTTCCAATAATTGACTAAAATAGATTGACTACTTTTTACCATGATTTTTTTTTAATTCTTCTCTGGGCATGAAGTAATATTGAACTCGGTACTTAATATTCAAAATCAAGCTAAGAAGGCTCTATATTAATCACGATGCAAACGCTCAAAGGAACTCAAACGCTGCGTTCCATTTGTTAAGTTTTCACATAAAATTGATACTAATTACGCTTGAATTTCAGGGTTATTTGAAAATAGTCCATATTTAAAATTTATGTAAAAAATCACCGATGAAAAATGATCTAAAGAATTCAAAATGCAGCTGAAATATGTAAAATCATTCCACGATTCACTAAATTTCATCAGAAACCCATACAAACTTTCCCACATGCCCAGCATTGCCCTTGAAGGTAGGCTCTCATAACATCACTTTAATCTAAAAGCATCAAAAACTTACATTTCTCCTGCGCCTCGAAATTACATCATCATCATCATCATCATCATCGCCATCACCATCGTCGTCGTCGTCGTCGTCCTGTTGATGCTCCTCTTCGACGCTAATGAAAACATCCTCCAACAGTCCTTTGAACTCTAGGGCTTTTTCGCTGCCATGCTGCCACACACCGTCGCCACCAGCTCAGCCGCAATGCTTAAGGCTCTCATCGCCCCACAATCATATGTATTTATTTTTCATCCAACTCTGCCCTCTGATGCACTTGTGACGTGATGTGTGAATGGCTTACACCAAACTGCGGTAGAGCAACAGCAGAGAGAGAAAAAAACCCTAAACTCTAGCACTTCATCATCACTAACTCCATCATCTACACATCAC
The DNA here is from genome assembly GCF_037179485.1 of Ochlerotatus camptorhynchus. NCBI lineage: Eukaryota > Metazoa > Arthropoda > Insecta > Diptera > Culicidae > Ochlerotatus > Ochlerotatus camptorhynchus. The sequence goes on from NW_027040953.1 coordinate 1,953,710, forward strand.
GTTCCACCGACCGCCTTTTTCATATCTATATCAGAACACTATCTTTTTCATTCCCCACCCAGCCCTTTTCTCGTACACTCTGATCTAGGCAAAAGCTTTTGAAGTCAACTGACTTGCATTACTTTCGGTGGTCACCTCGTCGTCGTTGCTTGCACTTGCACGTTTCACCAATTTCACTTGAATTGAAGTCACTTGCCTTGGCACGGAGAGCACCCACGCATACACACACACACACGCGCGCGATGAACGAACACCGAAATCTTCCTCCCGCGGAGTTGCTTCTAAACTGTCCTGGCAGCTTACGTCGACGGGGTAACAAGGCAGAGAGACACAGTGTCCCGAAGTCCGGAAAGTAGCCGTTCCCTAATCCCTCTACACTCTGGTCTTCAGATTTTCAGAACAGACCACAAATCTCGGAACCGGTTCGGATTATCCGAATCGCGCGTCCGGTCGGAAGCGAGGCTAAGCATAAACTAAAACAATTTTCCATCTGTGGCCAGCTGGCCCTGCACGGGAAGATCTCCTCCATCATCGGGTAGCGGAGCATCGGGAACCCCGAGTCGTTCGTTTTATTGCAAAATGTTTACTATCGCTCGCCGCCTGCTCCGAGCCGAGATGGAACCGAAGTTTGACATTCATTTGGGGGGATGTTCTCACCCCACCCGCATGCCGATGATGCCATCTGGGGGAGGAAGAGAGCGTGAGAGAAATTTTCCACCGCAACGTCGTCGTGCTGTGGGGAGAGAAAGTTGATGGCAGAAAACATCGAATGCTTGGCACGGCGGGAAATTGGCGAGTGAATTTAAATGTTTAAGTGGTAGGGCTGATAGCGGGTTACTTTTTAGTGAATTTGTCACTGTTTTGTCGGTGGTCAGTTCAAAGTATCATTTAAATAAGAATCTATAATATTTCTGTCGATGAACCTATAAGTCCTTTTTCGATTTAGTACAAATAGGGTGATCTTCTGTAATGTGATGTGCATTTTTATTAATACGTCACATATACACTCTAGATCATAAGTTTGAGGTCACACCTAAAAAAAATATTGAAAGGTATTCAATAAGACTTAGTTTGTAGGTATTTTGCTATATATTTGTTTCAAACTTTTTATACTACAACTTAACCTAAAGTAACAACATTTTCCAAAATTCACACTGTATAATCATGACTGATTTTCTCAGAATTGGGTCACCCAAATTTTGAAATGACATTGTTTGTAGAATCCTTATTCTGTACCCATCCAGGAACTTTATTGAAAATTTGGTGGAAAAAATTAATAAAATAGGGGAAATGGATGTAATGTCGGTCTAAATGCTCCTAATTTGAGCCCATATATAAATTCAGCGGTCGATTAAATTTTCATTAGAGAACACTTATATCAATTAGTACCGTCCCAATGACGCGTTTATCTTGATAAAATTGATAAATAGCTGATTTTTAGCGATGGGCCCCATCTTAGATCCATAGGCCAACATTAGAGCCATTTCCCCTATTGTGAATCAATAAAATACTGTCAAGTCATAGATCATAAGATTGGGCCACCCCACTGTGCGGTGAATGTATTGCTCAAAAGTCCAGGGTCACCCTTAGGAACAAAATCTCTGTTTTCATTTTTCATTAAACATTTGCTTTTTTTTGGGAGTGACTCCATTTGATTTGACATTTGATCGGGAGTGTATATAGCTAAATATATAGTTAGGCATTGTAGATCATAGATCATGTTCGTAACGATTGTATATGATGAAATATTTAAAATTCCTATTGCATGACAACGCAAAGCTTGCACTTAATAGTTTTTTTTTTTGTTAATTACTTTCTGTGTACAGGCTCAATCGAATAAATTTAACAGAGCCAAATTACCATTACGTTATTCACTATCAATGTATTAAATCTAAAGTTAAAGAAATTCAACCGAATACTCAGTTAGTACTAGAACTTTGTTAAAACAACACGCGTTGTGATTAGTGCTCTTCAAACTGAACGTCTGGGCTACTCTTCACACCTCGTGTGATCATAACCTTAAATCGGAATCTATTCATCTATTCTATTAAAAATGGACAAAACCAGGAAGAACACGTTGAAAATCGTTTTTGGAAATGCGGCCAAAGTACCCATTTGGATGTTCTACGGTTCACAGCAAGTATTTTGATGATACCACCGGCAAATGTACACTCCATTTACAAAGATGAAAATGATCGTTGCTTCTACATCAAGTTTCTGGACGACGAGAGATTTAACCAATTTGTGCGCAATATAGAGGAGCAGTACCGGTTCGAATATAGCGATGGACAATGCATCTACGTCAAGCCGGAAGTGGCAAGCAGACTATTCAGGTACGTGAGAATCTTTAATCTGTCACTGGAAACAGAGGACAAGGACATAGCTGCAGTACTGGGACAGTTCGGCACAATCCGGCAACATGTTCGCGAGCGTTACCCTTCTGACTATGGATATAGCGTTTACAGTGGTATTCGTGGGGTCCATATGAAGGATATACTAGCCAACCTGTACATTGCGCATTTCAAGGTTCGGATCTATTTCGATGGCCTGAAAAATAAGTGTTTTTTTCTGAAAAGGTATCAAGGCCGACTGCCCCAAGCTGGGGGCCATGAACCCTGCGGATAACAATATATCGTACAGCGGGATTGTGTTCGGTGCAAAAGCGAACAATGCTCGAACGGATGCTGAACTAATTACAACACTACAGATTTATTAATTTTATTTATTTATTTATTTATTTATTCTATAAAATTCCATCTGACTTCAAGTCTAAATGAAATATGGGATGGGGAAAAGCACATTTGGCTCAAAAAGACGCAAAAACACCATATCTTTTCACAAAACAGTACACATTATCGTTTTCACAAGGCATTAAGTGGTATACAGATTATAAATAAAACATAAATATGTTCTCGAAGTGAATCAATCAATAAAACAATTTTTAGGTAGCACATTCATTTTCCTAGTTAATTATTGGACAGATACTCACCAATTGCATTATTATTCGATTCAAAATCGTTGATTATTATTAAGTTGGCGTTGCATAATGGTGGCAGAACTTTTGAAGTCAAATCTGCTGGCGATTTTGTTAAACCGAAGTGTCATGAATCTGATTGGATCATGTTGTCCATAACGAGTGTGACGGTTAGCTAAATGCAAGAAATTGCGTCGTCTCAAAGGTCGTTCTGGAACATATATATTCAATTCAGCGAGAATATCTGGGGCGTCAATATCGTTGGTCAACACCTTAGCCACGAATACAGCTTGCATAGTCGATCTTATTTGTTACAGGGTATCAATTCCCAGCAGCATACAGCGATTCAGTGCGTCGTGCCAGGGTAAGTGTTGGAGGACTAAGCGCACAAACTTTTTCTGTACAGCCTCGAAGCGATCGATCCAGTTTCTATTGTATGGACACCATACTACTGCGGCAGATTCCAAAATAGAGCGTACTAGGGCACAGTAGAGGGACTTCAGGTAGAGAGGATCGCGAAATTCACCAGCAAGCTTAAAGGTGAACCGAGCTGCTTGTTAGTTTTTGCTAACACATCTTCACAATGCGGTCGGAAAGTGAGTTCACGGTCCAATATCACACCAAGATCCCTCACGTGATCCATGCGTCCGGGAGTTTGCCCAGATAGCTTGTAGTTGAAATATAACGGTTGACGCTTTCTACTAAATGAGATCGTGTTGCATTTGGCTATACACAAATCAAGATGATTATGCTTGCTCCAGTCCTCAAACAAATCCAATAACCGTTGCAGCTCCAAGCAGTCTTCAATACAAGTGATTACCATAACTATCTTAACGTCATCTGCATAGAATATTCGCTGTCCGCGTGGCAGAACAAATGAAACATCATTTCTGAATAACGAGAAGAGAAGCGGGCCTAAATTACTTCCTTGTGGTACGCCAGAAGGAATGAAAAATTCATCTGAATATGAAGAGCCGATCCTTACTTTCACAGACCTTCGGGTCAAGTACGATCTAAACCAATTTACTAGGTCGGAGGAAAGTCCAAGTTTCTCAAGTTTTCCAAGTAGGATATCTTGGTTCACTCGGTCGAATGCAGCTTTGAAATCTGTGAACACGGCATCTACTTGCGTACCAGCGTCCATCGAGCGTATGCAGAGTGAAGTAAACTGTGAGATTTGTAGTGACGGATCGTTTCGGGAAGATCTATGCTGAGAACAGGATATGTAGTTCTTGCTAGCCTCAAAGAGAATATATTTAACGATAATCTCAAAAAGTATAGAGCATGCACTCAACGAAGTGATTCCCCGGTAGTTGGCAACATTACATTTGTCCCCCTTTTAGTGAATCGGAGACAGGAATGAAGTTTTTCATCCAGCAGGAAATGTTTTCCTTTGAAACGAGAGGTTGAATAGTTTCACTAATAGTTTCAGCAGAGCACTTGAAGGAATCCCATCAGGTGATACCAAATTTTTTAACTTACGTAGAGCATTTTGGACGTGCTCCTCGGTGATTCGAAGAATTCCAAGTTCAAAGCTGTGCGACGGAGTATTACTGAGGGCAGCGTCGATCTGCGTTTGCGTGGTCGATGTATTCGAGAAGGCATTCTTGAAGTGATCGGCAAATAGCTCACATTTACTAGACACTGAACTAGCAGAACGTTCATCAAAGTACATGGATGTAGGTACCCGAAAAAAAAATACAATACGTTGTATAATGCAAACGTTTAATTTACAATAAGTTTTGTGGTTGACAATAAAATCAATGAATTTTCTAATGTACTATTATTTGATGACTTAAATGATTCATGGTATAAACTATTCATTGACAATACTACTTATTGTAAAATTTTATTATCGCTTTTTTCGTTAATGTTATACGAAAATCTCGATAAAAATATAGCTTAAAATACATATTGAAATATTTGAATAAAATTGTTTCCTATCATTTCAGCTATGGGCATATGTAATTAATCAGATCTTTAAGTGCATTTCATACGACTTGTTCAAATGTTACAATTAAGTAGTTTATTGTTCAGAATTTTGTGTTAACTATACAATTTTTAATGCACATGTGAATTTATTGTTTTCTTTTTAGTCTACCCATGTTACAAATTTAATCTTACGAATATGCATAATGTCAAAAGCATAAATACGAATACATTTTTTAAATGAACTGTTCACTTCTACTAATTTCAAATCTTCAATTTCAATTCCGATCAATGATTCTTCGCTATCAATCATAATAGGTTTGTACAACAAATAATAACTAAGGTCTTCGAATAGAATGTGTTTAATAACACCATATATATGATTTCCTTGAAATATCATAGTAAAAGTTGAATCATCTCTTTTAGAAACGATTGCTGTGTTAGTGGAGTTTAATCTATCTCGTTTGAAAGTATACCTGCTTGAAATCAAATATTCTCTCTCTTCAAATAGTTTATCGTAGCTATGTAAAATATGTTGATGAACAGTGAAGGTCTTGGTTATACATTTATATTGATTTTTAAATGATTTGTTGAAATCTTCAATAAATTTCCTAACATTTTCCTGCTCAATAGTGGACACATCTACATTTTCTTTGATTTGAGCTAATACACAACGTGTCGCTATCTGTATAATGGGTTGCTTTGGACCTTTAACACATTTTTTAAGAACTCCATTCATATCCTCAAAGTTGAACAATGAAAACGTCCATAGTGGACCAAAGTTCTTGGAATTGCTCAACAAAAAGATTTAACTGGATTTCACAATTTCGTATTACATCATCTGTCAAACTACGAGACAATAATATCGTAACATTAGTTACCAGCAACTGATGGTGGTCATAGTACTTGTTTGGTAAGTATTTCTTCAAACAGACAGAACTATACAAAAGAAGCCAATTGAGCCACTCATTTGCCTTCCAAGATTTTCGATCGGTAAGTTTTCGTGGATAACACGACAGTTCACGGAAAGGACTTATACAAGTAAGAATTTGATATATTGCATCAATATATTTTTTAATGTACGATTCATGGCCAAACTTTTCGAACCAGATGTTGCATAACTGTTTGCAGACTCCTAAGAGAATTGCGTGCATATAATCAACGGGACAGTACAGGATAACGTCAAAATTTGGAATTGCCAACAGACATGATATTCTCTTTATACCCTCAACAGTTACGCCACGTTTTGTACATAAATCCATAGCATTAACTGTGTCCCTATGGTTTCGAATTTGGCTGTTTTTCATAAAAGCATAACGAATCTGATTGTTGTCTGTTAACGTTCCTGGATGTTTACAAAAACTGCATGCTTCATAACCGTTAAATTGTTTAATTTGCTGTAGTTTACATCGAGCTACAGAATCTACGCAACAGCAGATAGTATATATTTTGTATTGCAAACCTTCAGAGAGCTCCAATCCTATATGAGCCAACTTCTGCAATTGCAGTAGAAACGGTTTCATAAAAACATCCAAATCAGGCTCACCATTTGCCAGCCATAACCCTGCTATAATCATATTACTGCGCAAAAATCGTAGAGCTGGTGGCAAATCATTAATTGTAATAATAATAGGCCACAATGATTTGTCAACGTTTGAGTTGAAGATAGCCACACCATCTGTATTAAAAGATATGAATATACTTCTTGCATGCTTGAGGCTTTGTATAACACGATCATGCATAATATCCTTTATGTAGCCCTCCGGCGTCAATTTGTATTCTTCTATTTGCTTCCAGTTCCGCAGCAGGACATTTTTAAGAGACGATATCATGTCAAATGATACAAAGTAATCCGATTTAGTGCTGTTACAAATATGACACGTTTCTTCAGGAGTTTCTCCATAATATAACCCACAAGATTTGCATACATAGTGACGTGCAAATTTTTGGGTTCCAAAAAACTTCGCGAAAGAGTAAAAACTTGTAGGTAGCGATGAATAACCCACGATTACATTGATCATATTAAGAATATTCTCAAGTGTAACGTTGGTCAAGTGATGTCGCATAAACACGTGCATCAGCATGAGCATTACTTCGTTTTTAGTGATCAACAGGTCTGGATGAAGCCTTTCTCCATGACTGAAATTTTGGTTCTAAATAGGAAAAGGAAATAATTCTAGCGTTCAGAATCATAATGGCCTAACTGCAATGATCGATTCCCTTAATCGATTTTCCCTTTGAGTTACTACAGTTTAGTGAACTAATTTTCAGAAATGTTTTCAATGCAGTGCTGTAAAAGGTTTTATAAGCTAGCGAAAACAACAGCAAACATACCGAGAAATGTGAATCCAGCCGAGTTATTAGCAAAAGAGATAATCGATGAAGAGAATCGATCATTGCAGTTAGGCCCTTTTCATTCTGAACGCTAGAATTAACATCCAGAAATCATTGTGCATAAAAAACCTACTACTTCTTCTTCTTCTTCGCAATCGAAAAACGAATCTGGTTCGGAACCTGGATCTGAGAATGATTCACAATCGTTTGCTTCTTCGGTTTCTTCAGCTTCTGTCTCGGCTGTCTGATCTGCTTCTGTCTCAGGGGTCAGGACCAGTACTGGTTCTGATAGAGGTTCTGATAAAGACGTACTTTCGTCTGAACTTGTGTCATCATGTGACTCTACGTTCGATTGATTGGTGGATGGTTCGGGATTTTCTTCCTGAAAAGTTATTGGTATAATTAATTTATCGCTGTTCACATGTCTGATTTCTACAATCGGACCTGTTGTTCACATTCAATTTGTGATTGCATCGGAGCTACAATCGTACTGCTTTGGGGTTCAAGATTTGGTTGGTTTGATTGGATGGGCTTCTGAAAGACGAATGTAAATATTTATATATTATCAAACTAATGGGCTATTGCTAACTTACCCTACGGCAACGGCGAGCGTATGGTGTGGTTTGATTCTTAAAGAACAAAGTATTCATCCGAGAACTGCGCATTTTTGCAACAAAACAATATCACAATCCGATATAATAACCTCGATAAAAACCAACAACAACAACATTAAAAATTCAATCCAATTTTGGTACACGCTTTTCTGAGACTACTCATTTTTGAGTTGAAAATCACTCAGTTTGGTCAAATGGTAACCTACTCTAAAATGAGCAAACCAAGTTGAGAGCGACAGGATAGTAAATGGACAATATCGACCTGTATCTGATCGATGTTGTTAATTAATCAACTTGTCAATACCATTGTCAAGTCCATTTAGGAGTATATTCCCATTTGGCCAACTGAGTGATTTTCAACTTAAACATGGGTAGCTTTAGAATAGCGTGTAAAGTAGTGGGCAAACAAATAAACGTCAAAATATCTGAGCCTTCATGTGGATGGTACTTAATAGAGATTGCTAAAGTGTGATTGTGTTAGTAATTTGTTTTCATCAGGAAAATTTTTCGCTCTGAAAGATTTTTTCCCGATGAAAACATTTCTCGTATACGTATACGCTACTTAGTGTGTGTACGATAAACGTCAGCAATCTCTATGTAATGGATAGAAAGTCCGACAATCTGGATTTGCCGTCTCTTTCATTATCCTTCTTTTCTTATGTAACGATGAGTGTGACGTCATAATCTTCGTTGCATAAGGACAGTGGGGGAAAGAAAGACGTAACAAATTCACATTGCCTGGTATCCAGATCAGAATACACTAAAAAACATTATCATATTATTTCCATGCTTGTTTTCATGTGATATTTATCTTGACTAACATGTGCGCACAAGAAAAATTCTAAATGAAAATTACATGAAATCCAGGTATTCAATTAAACATTTATATGAAAAATCGTTTAAACTTATATGATCTCATGCGTGCTCACATAAATATTATTGGATATTATATAACAAAATAAAAAACAATATCCGTATCCATTAGAAACTCCATGTAAATAATGTTCAGTGTAAATCAGGTTACGCGTCGAAGCCTGATTAATTATCGCCATCTTGAGTTTTGTGTTGCAGGTTGTCGGATGTTTTTTTCAATTAATCAAATAATCTATTGAAAACTCGGTTAAATATGCCTCCGAAAAAAGGAATCATAGCACGAGATCAACAAAACTTTCTGATAAAGGTAAGTTGTGGTAATTGATAATTTAGAATTCATAATTATTGTTTTTTTTTTTTCGTTTTCAGATCAAGCCAAAGTGATCAAGAAATCAAAAAACGTAGTGAAAACGAGGCTCGAGAGCAAGCTAAAAAACAAAACCAATCTTTTTTGCAAGATGCAGTAAGTAACTTTTGTTTATCAATGATCGCATTAATTTTTCTGATATGCACTTTTCCTATCTAGTTAATTTCAGCTAAGACTGAATGCAGTGATGATGTGTACAGTCGAAGTGGACATGTTTTCGTGTCGGTCCAATCAGCGCTTACCTAGACTGGAGATAGTTTCTTGCAAGACATTTTCCAGGATCCGCTCGATCTAAGTCAAAGGTCGATGCTATCACAAGAACAGCACCATCAAAACGAGGTTGTTGACACAACAAAGGATGTCGAATTTGAAGGAAATGACGATAATGTAACCATCATTCAGTCACAGCAACTACCAACAGGACAACTCACACCATCTCCGGTAGCACCATCCATTCAAATGCACCTGCAGTCCTTGCCAAAATCATTTACGGAATCACCACAGCTGTCGCAACGATCTCCACAAACATTAACAACATCGAAGGTTAACCCACTTGAAGGATGCTCGAATCAGGAAAATTACAAACAGCCCTCAACACAACCCTCTAAAAACGAACCACATTCACAATGACCACCCAGATCGCTGCAAACTCAGTTGATGTCAATAGCTATGGATGATCCTCAATAAGGGTGCTCGCATCGTTGTGAGACAGATGATAATTCGGACTGCGACATCGATAATAACACTGATACTCGTGACGATAAGTATACAAAGCTTCTGGATAAATATCGCAAACAATCCACAACACTGAGCAACTTACGGAATAAATACGATTCTTTGAAGCATAACTTCGCCGAAATGAAAGATGTGATTGTTTATGCAACGGCGGAAGCAAAGAAGGCGAAAACTGACCCAAATGCAAACAAGGTAAGCATATATTATTATTTTTTATGTTCTTGTTCTAATACCTGTCTTGTTCCAGACATTTTCATTGGATCCGGATGTGAACATCACAGTTGAAAAACTGGAGGAAATCAATCGGATGTCAAAAAGTGTGGCAAACTTTGCTCAAAATCTCTATGGAGCAGAGAATCTGCGACAAAAATCTGTTACTGGTAGGTCCTGTAACCGCCTGAAAGGGGCTCCAGCCACACGACCTGCAATTACACCAACTAAACTTCAGTTTATCTACAGTAAGTATGCATGTTATTGAAAGATAAAACTTTTCTGATTTTGGCCACTATTTTTTATAGACAAAGCTCGCGAGCGAGTTGCCTTGGAAAAGAGAGCCGACAATCATGCACAGATTGCATCATTGGCCGACGAAACGATCATCAACCGTGCAATTGCCGAGAAAATTGCTAACCTTAACAAAGCTGTTAAGTATGCCGCCTTGCGTGACCAGGAAAGAAGCTCGTCGACTTCGCACTCCGGATCATAGATGACTACCGAGATGACTCAGTCATGTGCATCTGTTTTTACTTTGTTTTTTAAATTCTTCGGAAGAAAATACGATTTTTTTTCTATTTTTTTTGTAATGGATTTCAAAAAGTAATTATTAATTATATGCAGGATCAATCGACAAAAAGCGCTTTTCCAAAATCAATCTGCATCATTTGTTTTTGAACATGATTATTATTTAGTAATAGTATTACACATATATCAGTTGTGGTCTACCATAAAATATCTCAATTTCAATGAACTTGTGCATTGAACAAGGATTCATTAACGGATTATAAAACAACGACATGTTAACAATATGTAGATAGGAATAAAATTCAATGCTAATGGTAACAAACAATTAATTCTATATTTTTTCTATAGAAGAAACGCTGGCAATTCACAATACCATTTATTCTCTTTATATTGTTAAACAATATGATTTGTGTATGGTAAAACCTCATTTCAACCATAAATTCTATCGTAATTTACGTTAACATCCTTAAATTTGATACAATTAAAAAACATAGCATTTTATTGTTTTCCAAAAAAAAAATAATATGAAAAACGATGCTATTCTCTATGGTTAAGATACATAACAACCCCCCTTTTTATTGTAAATACTGCAAAAAACAGACATGTTATTTTCAGAAACAATTTATTTGGTTGTATTTTTATTGTAAATTTCTCGATACATTCTATTGTACTCGTATATCATTATATGGTACTGTAACAATAGTTTTTATTGTAATTTTATTGTTATTTTTATTCGGGTAATCCATCTTGCTTACGTTTAGTACGAACAAGCGTTCGATTAATGTACCGAGCATACAGAATACGATTGTACCGAGCATACTTGTTACTAACAAGCACAAAGCGATGCTTCAACTGTTGAGACCTATTGCGACTATACTTCCGAAGCGCAGATCGTCTACGGCGCTTCAATTGCCGAAGGGTGGAGTTTGACCAAGGCGGCTTCAATGGAGGACGTTGGAGAGGCACGTTAGCTTCGATGACGTGACGTATTTCCGTGTTGAAACCACCAACGATTTCATCCAGATTCAGCTCAGAATCCAGGTTTAGCAGGTCGTAGTCCTGACGAAAATCAAACTGGTTAGAATTATGAAGTGGCTCGTGAATCACCGGTAACGATATAGATACGGTGACATCAACGAGTGATTCGGCTGCGTCGGAAACACAACAGCTTTGTAACCCAGTATCATTAACGAGTATCAAATCGAGAATCCGTTAGTTGGAATTCACAATGTCATTTACCTGTGTCAGACTATGGAAGCAGAATGCATCGTACAACATACTACTAGCTGTCGTTAGTCGAATCCAGCAGTAGACCTGCTGGAATCTACTTTGAGACCTCCATCTTCTGAAGGTATCCAATGCAATTGAGGGTGATTATAGTCACCGAGCTGGAAAACGACATCATGAGGTTTCAAGCACGATAAAACGGAATCGATAGATGTAATATGCTGCTGGATGAGAAACAAATCATCTCTACGATCTGATGGCAGACATGGGAAGCATGATTTTAACCCAAAGCTGCTCAAGAGCATTACTAATCAGAGCCGGATCAATACAACAGCACAAACTAGATGATACGGCTATCAGCACTCCGCCGCCCCGAGTTTTTCGACTATTCAATGGGCTTCGATCTGTTCTGAATGCCGTGTATGATCCGATAATTGAGTAGATAGGATGCAATCGTCGAGCCAAGTTTCAGTTAATACGACAACATCATACTCTGAATCATCCGCAGCTAGAAAGAAGGAGTCGATCTTCGTCCGCAGTCCTCTAACTTTTTGGTAATAAATGCGCAAGTTCGAAGCGGTTCCAGTACCATTTAGGCCGTCACATTGTGGGTGTTGAGCTGAAAGCCAGACAATCGTCAGGAGAAGAATTACCGAAACAGCACGCAGCACGTCATGTAACGATGAGAAAACAGGTCCTCTAACTATCACGAGACGAAAGTACCTATCATTAGCTTTCTTGTCATTTTTCAATAATCAAGCACTCATGAGAATAATTCTTATGCAGATTTGACATCAGCATTTCTAACTTATTTAGATGAATTTAAGCAAACAACCGTATATAATCGGTAGAGTGAATATATTTTTTAAGATTTCTTCGGTACAAGTACCTTTAATAGCATTAAATGCGCTAGTAATTACGATGATCACAACACTGTGAAGTTCTACCATGACAAAAAATTCGATGAGATTTGGAAAAAAATCTCTATCGTCGTTTTCTTATCCAATGATAGTGACAGAGGTATCTCTGTAAATATCGCGTGAGATCTTTCATTGAAAATGACATTTGTCAGCCCTGGCCAGGATGCGATAGATGCTTGGTGAGAGTAGGAAGTTGCCACGACTGGATCAGAGAGAACGAGGGCTCCCATGATGCCTTGTTGCGAGCGTTCCGGGGTGATGTCATCCGTCAGTTGTTATCTTATCGAAAAGCTGGACGCTGAAATCGGCTCACTAATGAGTGACGACAACTCATTTGTAGCCGCGATCTCCCGTGACGGGAAACTATGGAGGTTAAACAAATCATGAAGAGAATTGCCCATAGTGGAGCAATACTTGCCTGAAGTAGAAGGTTGGAAGAACCCGTCACCATTCTCAACTACAGGGCCAGAACGACTTCGACGGCAGGAACCCGCAAGCACGACTGGGTTGAGAGGTTCATGGACTTCCATGAGGTGGCAGGCAGAGCGTTCTGGTTTGGCAGATTCAGAATAGTCACATACTGGAGGCGTAATGCTGCAACGTGAAAACATGTATACTTGCCTGAGGTAGAAGGTTGGAAGACCCCGTCACCCGATGACCTCGTTGCCCTTGAAAACCAAGGAAATTTCTTCGAAACCGGATGGGAAGGAGGTACGATTCGTAGCACGACCGAATGAGTCAAACGATGCAAACCAACAACGCAGATATCCACAGGCAACGAGGGCTCGGGATGTGAAGAAACAGCGAAGAGAGACCGATCGAGAACCAAGAAGGGACGGTTGGAGGAGAAGCCATCGCCGCCGGTGCTTGACGCATTGGAGACTCGATCGAGATCACGAAGTGAAATTAAGGGCGGAGGTAAGAAAGCTGGAGAACGGAAGTAGTCTGGTGAGTGGATGAGAATAGTGTGAGCGATGGTTTGCTAGTGTGCTTGAGAGTTCGGATGAGATTTTCCTATTCGCTCCCTCCTTGCACGAATAGTCATCGATGCTATTTATTCGAAACATTGCCACGGTTAATGAAACCATATGAAATCTGTTAACAACGATTTTTTGACGTCTGAGTTAATAGCGTTCAAATTAACTCAGACGTCAAAAAATCATTGTTAACAGATTTCATATGGAATAATAATTTAGACATTTTGTTCAGGAGCTATCTTTTGAGAACTTTTGTTTTTTGAAAAGCCATATGGCTATCGTCAATATCCATGAAGATGGAAAGGGTACACGGGAATTCTAGTGAGTAGTATTGATTCAGTTAACTTCATCAACAGCGATAAGCTGTTCAAAATTTTGGTTCATTTGGCTCATGGAAAAGAAAATGTTCTAGTTGGTGACTTCAACAGTGTGCTCGAGACATCTGATACGAATGGTTCAAGCAACATTTGTCATGAACTTAGACAACTCTCACAAGTAATCTTGATTTCAAAGATGTTGAAAGATGTCTTTAAAACAATCGAGTTAATTTCACTTTTTGTAGAGGTTCTTCGAAATCCCGTTTAGATCGGTTTTATGTATATGTAACTAGGTCAAAGTATCAGAACATTACCATTGTCCTTCTCGGACCATCATGGAGTGATGATTACACAGAATGTCCCAGATGTGAGCCAAGTCAGTTATATTGGCAGAGGATACTGGAAATTGAAAAATGACGGCTTCAAAACTCGTTTTACATCAATGTACGATTCTCTCAAAAGTAGGAATTCTTGTCTGAACTTGAGTTTAGGGTGGAATAATGATTTCACTATCAACCAGCAAATTTGTAGAGAAAAAAGTTAAAAGTTTGAATGAGTTGTTTCAAAAGCAAAAAGAAGGAGAAACCGTTTTGGATGAGGATAGAACAAAATAAATAATCTTTTTATTTTCATACGATCAAAGAGTGTAACATTCTCGAAAATGAAAAAAAATGGGCTTGTATCAAACAGCATCTAGTCTACTAAAGTCAACTCCATCAAAAACATTAAGTCTTTGCGTTGATGGTAGGATAAATTCTCATGGACTTAAACTAAAGAAAACTATGTTCGATCATTTTTTCGCAGATCTTCTGTAAACAACCTAACACCGATACTAACTACCACAATGTATTAAGGTTTATAACCAAAACGCTCACTGATGAAGAAAGAGAAAGACTTATTATGTTTCCATGAAGTCCTCACCAGGACCGGATGGATTAGGATATGAGTTCTAGGAGACCTATTTCGATACTTTCAAAAATGATATGTTAGCAGTATTCAATGCATACCTGTGCGAAGGTGAATATCCTCCTGGTTAGTTTTCATCTGGAATTATAACTTTGTTACCTAAGAAATGTGACAAACATGATTTGACTGCAAATTGTTCCCAAAGATACTGTGGGTGAGATTGCAGCCATTGTTGAAAGGGCTTATGGGTCCGGGTCAATCTGCCTGTTTTGAAGATCAATTCTTCGAATTCTCCGTAACACCTTGTTGTTGTAACCGTCATTTCAAAGGAATTTTTTTTAATCATAGATCTTGAGAAAGTTTTCGATCGCGTAGATCACGATTTTTTATGGGCAACGTTGGAAAAATTCCGATTTCCACAAGTGTTTATTGACTGCTTGAAAAGATTATATAAAGATGCAACTTCAAAGGTTCTGTTTAACGGATTTCTCACGAACGGGTTTGCGATCAATACTTCAGGTCGTCAAGGTTGTCCTCTGAGTATGGCATTATTTTGTTTAAATATTGAACCGTTGATTCGAATGATTTACTCGAATGTCGATGGTTGTTTGATTGGTAATTATTTCGTAAGGATAATTGCCTTTGCAGATGATATCAACATTCTCATCCGTAACAATCACGAGTTTGATCGAATGCTGGACCTAGTCAACCATTTTAGCATTTATGCCAAGATTAGAATGAATTTCGTTAAGTCTCAATTTTTGTGGCTTAACATCTGTCGTTCTGTACCTCATCTGATCCAAGAAGTCAAATATCTGATAATTTTTAGAGCCGATTTATTTAAAAATGTCGATCAAACTGTAAAACAGAACTACAAGAAATTGACCAGTTAGTTAAACTATACGAAAAAACATTCTTTATGCGCAGAAAGATTCTGATCAGCAAATCGATGAATTTATGATGAATTTAGCTAGTAACGCCCGTGAATGGCTAGAATTTGCAAGAAATATAGAAACACGCCCGGAGTTAGAAAAAAGAAATTTAATTTATAACTTTTTACTAACTGAAACAAATGTCACATCTCGAATGCAAATGGAATTACCTAACGTTATTAAATAAAGCAACCTTTTGCATAATGTTAAATAACCTGATTCCCACACGATGCAAAATGTTCAACCATCGAATTTTTGGGATAAATTCACCACTATGTAACATTTGCAGTAGGTTAGTTACACTTAAGCATCGAAAATGTAATTTTGCCTCAATAATATGGTCTTGGACAAAATCTGTGATCCGATCACGGATGAAAATACAAATTGATGCTCCTAAAGAGCTGTTAACCTGACAACTGGGCGAGAAATGCTATGGACTCAAAGCAGCGCTGTGGATAACTCTGGAAGCAATAAAATTTAATTTAAATCACTTTTCTAAATCTGATTCTGACTGTTTGGCAGCGTTCAAGGAAGGAATACCGGAAGCATAATGGAACAATAAGCACCGTGTTTTTCCATATAGGGTATTTTGATCACTGCGACCAGTACTTAAATCTATTGTGATATATTCCCCGTTTTAATATTGCTTTATCAGCATGTCGTATCACCATTTGGGAAGCGACCGACATAGACTGACCGAAAGCATTTTATCAGTCAGGTATTTCATTTCGAATCAATTTCACTACTTAACTGGGAACTGAATTCCAAATATCAGCCCCTTATCCAGAAAAATAAGCCTCTTATTGAAGATTGTTGTACAAGAGCATGGCAGGTGTTCAGAGTATTCTTTTTCTATGCCACATAATCGACAGTGTCCTGTTATTAAACCAGTGTTCATACTGAGATCTTTTTTGATAGTTCAAGAATGTTGCTAGTCATTGAAATGCTCGGATTATTAAACCGTTTCGGCTACCTAGCAATGAGAGTGTTGTTCCAATTGGTCAATTCCGCAGTGACCAGGAACTCAAAATAGGTTCACTTGATGTGGCAGGCCGATTTTTGGAGTGACATTTCACATTCCCATGGCACCTGAAAAGTCTTGTTGATTTTCGCGACGTTGAATTTTGCAAGGCAAAACTCATGGACGCATAAACTTATGCATGAGATTTGAGTTGTTTAGTTCCAGCATTCGGAATCATTGAAAAGGCTACTTAGATTCATTGATGAATAAGTTGTTCTATACTGTTAAGTTTTAAATAAATGTTCATTATCTTACATACCAGAATAAAAACTCCATCATCCACAGTCCCTGTCGATGCGATGTCTTATTCCATCGACCCTGACTCACCCCGACCAAACCGACCGAGAAGCAGTTTAAACTCTCCCTTTGCTGCTCTCACCGAGAGAATGAAAGAAGAGAGCAGTGCAGAAAAGCGACCACCCCCGGGGACCGAGTTCGGTTCGCACCCCGTGGGGGGGGGGGGGGGGGTGCGGACGACAGCGGTAGTGGACTCCCACCGACTTTCAACCAACAGAGAATTTGTTATTATTTTTCCCGCCCCCGCTTCTCTTTCGTCTCCAAGACTTTGTTCATCAACTGCGCGGAAGGCGGCTTTTACTCGTTCGAGCCTCCCCCGTTCGTTGGACCGATGGTGGGGCACGGGGCCCAATACAGCAGGAAATGTATAACGCATCAAGAGCGAATGTGTAACCATGACCGTGGTGGTGAAAATTGAATATTTTCTTCTTTTGGCATGAAAATGAATGTCTACAAGAAGTGACCGAAAGGGATAAATTTGGGAACTTAAGTGCCATCGAGGAATTTTGCTGGGCGAATAGGTTTTCTAGTTTGAGATCCGATCCGCAAGAGCTGGAATCGATTTTCCGTGGCTAGACAGAAGTGGCAAGGATGGGAAATTTATGAGGTTAGTGCAAGTGCATGGGAGAAAAATGGGACAATGTATTTTTTTCCAATCTGTGCAAAGTATTTTTGGGAATTTTTGAAACGATTATCTTTGAAGGCCTATGGTGATCCAATTGTAACTTTATGCCAAACATTGACATAAAGTACTTTCAGAACTTCGATGGGTTTCTATGTTTTTACCTTTGTATTTGAAACCAATTTTCACAGTTTTAGAAAACAGCAAATAAATGCAGGAATAATCATTCTCCGAGTAGCAAACATTTTCTTTAACAAAATATCTTGCTTAAAAGTGTTTTAACTTTCACTGGTTAACATTTCAGCGTGGTGGCTCTTATCATTTTTAAAGTAGGTATTTGAAGTTCGAGAAAATCAAAATAATTGAGTAAAGTTTTTCTTGCTGTTACAAACGGCATGATACACCAATTTGAAATTTTCGCCAGTGTAAGATTTTTAGCATGAAAAAAATAGTTGAGAAAATGCCATCACTGAGAAAATATATTTTACTGCTTTCTTTTTGATTTTCCTCCAGCGTCAAAATGTTCGTGGAAAACATTTTTGAAATTATATTTTATGTGGATTGCTCGTATTATCATTTCACTATAGAACATTTGTTCTTCAATGTTTGAGTTATGAATCTTCAAAATACATGATGTCCGGGAAAATCGAAAAATGTCAACTCAATTTCTCAAAGTGGTTCGAAATCAACAGAAGTTTGAAAACCACTGTTTTGGATTGGTCATTCTCAGAAAACCTTGATGCGAGCCTCATATAGAGTCTCAGGAATTGAAATCATATTTTTATTCAAATGTGCTGAAATTATGGTTTAATGAATATATTATAAACTCAATATTTTTAGTTCGCATGAAAATATTTAAAAAAAATCGTTAGAAACCCATTCCATAAACAATCCATGCATAGATTAGTTTTCCATACTGCATTTATTCACGTTAAAACTCACGTTAACAATAATGCTTTTACATATAACGATCTAAAAACTTTAAAAATTAGTATCGGTATAATTATAAAAATCGGTTGAAAAAGGTGGAATTTATTTGATTTCTTTTCCATTACGTACCGTTAAAATACCCGCGTAATTTGCACTTTTATTGGATACATGCTAGAGGTCAAATAGGGGAAAAGTTTTCTTCGGCAATACCTTAACCTATTATCGTCAGGGGGGTAAACAACGTCCTTGAGAGCTCAATTTTGGCATGTGGATACATTGTGTTTCGGGGCAACTATTGGCCAAATTTGAGTGCTCTAGGACTTTGTTTACCCCCCTGACGATAATAGGTTAAGGTATTGCCGAAGACAACTTTTCCCCTACTTAAAGTCCGTTGGCACGGAAAAAGTTTAAATGAGGTTGATGACATATTAGTTTCTGTCGTTGGTAAGCAATTAGAACAGAACTACATAGAAATAAGAAACTGTCCCTAAAATACGCAGCCTGTTTTTAAGAGATTAAAACCCATTCCCGTAAACAGTTGTTTATTAAAAAAATACACACTCACCAGACCTACACAGATTAGAAACAGCCCCTGACCTTTTCACTGCAATGATCTCTATCCAGCGATTTGTATCATTGATCATTATTTAGTATAATCTTATTTCAAGAGCCACATGTGAAAGGGCATACAAGCTTTTTGTAAACAAACCTTTGTAGGCCCTTTTCTCGCCAACCGAGGGTCGCCCACGCAAACCAACAATTTCATCGGGAAGGGGAAAGTTTCCCCTACTCGGTGATTTTAAACGTTTGCGTTGGTATCATATGGGTGGCGAGAAAAGGTGAAAAGAAGGTTTGTTTACAAAAAGCTTGTATGCCCTTTCCATATTTTTTTTTTTTTATTATTAATTTATTTGATAAGGCTCAACCGAATTAACTTTACAGAGCCGAGGATTCTTGGTCACTATACAATACATCTTAAAAATATAGTCAAAAGGTACAACACAATAAACAATTTATCTTCCGCAATCCAAAAAGCCTCCTCCATCAGAACTGGAGCCGCTTCCAGTAGTTTCATTGTATGGCAAATTGTTGTACGCCAACGAGGGTCAGAGCGCGTCCATTGCAGCAGTGGACGCAAAACGTGGTCAGCACTCACACACTCATCACGAAACGGTTGCTTTCCAAAGTCGACGACGCATCGACCGAAAGAACTGCTGATGAAGAACAATGAGGAGGACCACACAATGGTTGCTGCCGAGAAAACAGACGATCGCGTAGCACACATCGAGAGTGGCCTGCTTTTGTCGACAGCCGAGTGAACACTGGCCCTTTCCATATGTTGTTCTTGATTTGAAATAAGCGCAAGAGGAAATATTTTGAAAAATATATCGAGGCTAGCCTTTGTTGCAAGGAAATTTGTCTGTCATTTTTTGTTTGCTGTCAAAATTAAAAATTGCTCTTGCGATAACCAGTGGGGTTTGGATTCGTTAAATATTGAAATGGCAATCGTTTCGACATTATTCAATAGTCCCACAGAAGAAGATTTGGCAGTCTAACATTTATCATTCACCTTATCCACAACCATGGTAAATCCTTCAATGTTCTCTCGAGCGCTCATGTTAATGGATCAATGAAAATGCTGAGGTTTTGACAGAACTATGCTGTGGTTACCAAAATATTTTACATTTGATCGTCCATATACAGTAGAGCCAAACGCATACTGTGGTGGGTTTAAAACTTGACCATCTACATTGATCCATTCAAGAAGCATTAACGCTTCTATAAAAATGTACAATTCCACGCATCTTCTGGAATACTTTAACCACAGACAAACAGACGTAACTCTTCATTCTGGATCATCGCTTGCGCATT
This sequence comes from Ochlerotatus camptorhynchus, assembly GCF_037179485.1. Lineage (NCBI taxonomy): Eukaryota > Metazoa > Arthropoda > Insecta > Diptera > Culicidae > Ochlerotatus > Ochlerotatus camptorhynchus. Next base: position 1,974,298 of record NW_027040953.1, read on the forward strand.
TAACGATTGGTTTGAATGTTATCGTTTCCACGAACTACTCGCCGCAGCGCTATCATTGGATCACTTTGACGTTTCTATATATTTGGTGTTTCTTGCATGCAACATTGTTTGCGAATCAGCAAGCAAGCTTGTTTTCCGCGAGAAGCCCGTGAGATGTCGTTACTGCAGTCTTATGTTTGGCGGTATTATGTTTTGCATAAAATTTTATTCAAAGAGTTACGTCTGTTTGTCTGTGCTTTAACTATCTCCTCGGTTTTCTAGGCAGACAGATTGACCGATCGATGTCCGTGCATGACACATCACATCTCCAAAAAACTACTAAATTTCGAAACTCAAGTTCCACATATGTTATGCTGTTTAATGGTGGATCAAAACGCTGCGATGTTTTGTGAAAGACGTTTCGGCCTTTGAACTTCGCCTTCTTCAAGAGATATATAATTGTACAATCGTTGGATTAGCGCACACATCTTTACGATCTTAAATTTAATCTAACCCTGGTGCAGATCGCCACCACCGGATCGCAACGTTGACGATGGTAACGCTATTATTTTCACTTTTTCTTGATGACTGAAACGCCGAAACAAAATGAGTTCAAGATCTTTATACTTCTCCAAATATATAGACTTTCTTGAAGTTTTCGGTGCTTCCCTGAAGTCATTGGAACTGCCCTAATGGTCTGTGAACTTCAAATATTTTCTAGACATTTCTTAATTTCTCAGAACTTTTTAAAGGTCCCAACATTGTCCTTGCCTCGCATTGAAATTCATTGAACTATACTTAAAGTCTCATTAACTTCCAGATTTTTTCGAACACTTCCTCCTATAAATTCTGTAAATTTCCCCAAAGTTCCTTAAATTTTTAAGAAGTTATTGGCACTTCTCTATGTTCACAAATTTTTACATGCTATTGGAACTTCTTGAAAGTTCCTGCAATTAATTAATACACTGTTTACATGATGCTGTTTCACCACTGCAACTAGCTCAACCATCTCATACAACTAGCACGAATTTTAATTGCTCCAGAAATCTCATGCTGGTAGATGCAGACGCCCTGTTTACATTATACTGGCTACTTTTTAGTACAGTTCCAGTACACTAACGCTAGCTCAACAAACACAGATGTAAACATCCCATAATAAAATTGCTCTGAAGTTCATTGGTCTTCCTCGAAATACTACATCCCTGAAAATAATGAAACTGTTTGAAAGTAATTAAACTTCTGTGTAGTTGTCTGGGCTTCCCTGAAGATATCAGAACATTGCTAAAGCTTTCGTAAATCCCAGAGTATCTTGTAGCTACTGCAAAGTTCTTTCAATTTACTTTAAGCGAAGACAACAAATCAAGAAGACTGGCAACTCTACAATCGCGTCATCTGCCACTCAAAGGTAAATGCTTCGAACGAATTTGATAGCAAAGATTACAGCCTCAGAAGAAGGGTTCTTTTATTTGCTCATTTTTTTATGCGTTGCTTCTACCTTCACTCAAGTGCAACGCTACTGTATCTGTCGCTTGGATTCTGGCAAAGTTGCCAGTCTTCTTGATTTGTTGTCTTCGCTTTAAGTTAATTGAACTGCCCTGATGTTCACTACCCAAGTAACCATCAAGCCCACTAATGTAAAAAGTGTCATAAGGACTGTTCATTAAAGAAAGTGGACACCTGTTTATCAATGGTTCAGGGTTAAAACGTAACGAAGAATTGTGAATTTTCGCTCAGTGTGTGAAAACATTATTTATTTTGGCAACACACCAGAAAAATAAAAAAATAAAGTGAGAAATTTCGAATCGCATCAGTCGGATCAGCTTATCATCTTGCAGATTAATTCTGCAAAAATGGTTTTCCGAAAAGTTGTCGTTTCGAGAATTGGCAAAAAGCGTGAAGTGCAGTAAATCTACAGTGTTCAAGATTGTTAAGAAGTTTGGAGAAACGTGTTCTCTTGAAGATTTACCGAAATCTGGGCGCAAAAAGGGGGCATTGGACCAGAAAAATGGAGCTGGCAGCAGTACGTCTTTTGAAATCGCATCAACCGTGTTCCGTTCGTGAAGTTGCCAGAACCTACAAGAAGCAAAAAGCACCCAAAAGGACGGATTCACAGAAAGCTTCTTCGAAAATACGGTCACGGAACTTGTATTACGTAAATCCCCCAAATTGCCCTGAAATGCGTCCTATCGAAAGATACTGGGAAATAATTAAACGGCATCTCAAGAAAGATGGAAGAGAAGCAAGCTCTGTTGGCTGCTTCCAGAAAATTTGGTCTGCAGCACAAGGAAAAGTTAAGAAGAAAGTTGTGCAGAATCTAATGGGCGGTATCAAGAGAAAAGTTCGAGCGTTCTTCAGAAATGAGAAGTAAACATTCAAACTCACATGAAATATCATATGTATGTTGATTTTCATTTTTTTAAAGCAAACTTATTAATTTGTTCATCAGGTGTCTACTTTCATTAATGAACAGTCCTTATAATGCTGATATAAGGCTTATATATAAATTTAAAGCCGTATAGGGCCCATGCATTAATTATGTCACGCTAAATCGAGCACAAAATTACCCCCCCCCCCTATCGTGACGTTTATCCTATACCTAATGCATTGCTTGTCACAAAATCTTAGACAACCCCCCTTAGAGCGTGACATAATATATGCATGAATAAGAATAAGATTTTAGTTTACCTAGCTTCTAAGTGAAAACGTACCTAGCTTAATATATATTCGGTAAGTTGCGATGTTTATTTCAGTCGAGTATTAGTACAAGACACTGAAGAAGTCTGCACCGCGTATCGGTCAAGGATAAGCAAATATGGTAGTGAAATTAAATGGAAATTACTAATCCTTCTCTCTCTCTCTCTTTATACAGGTATTCCACTAAGACGCACATATTTATCAGGAGTCTTATATTGCAAAAAGGGCCCTTATCGGGCTATTAACGGGCTTGGTGGTTACTTGGGTGATGTCGTAGCTACCCTAAAGTTCTCACAAGTAGGCTTGCCAAAAGCTCCATCAAGAGTCATCAATAGACTGAGTTCCAGCATATTTTGATGATGATATATTTTGCTCTCACGGAGCTATACTTGATGCTCAAGCTGGGCTCTTGTCAACCCGCATTCGCCTACCGACCAAACATTATGGAACGTATACATATTTTTATAAAATTTGATTTACGTTTCGGCGACATCTTGCAACCAACTGAAAGTTATGAATTAATTGATTCAGACTCCAACTGATTTTAACAACGCTAGACCAGCAATTGAAATAGGTGGAACAACCGAAATTAAACAGTGGCTTTAAACACAAATTCTTCAAAAATCAAAGCACATCCAAACAATATAACACCATCATCTGATAAAGCAAACTTCCTTTATTGAAAGGCAAATTTTAGTTCTCAGGGGTAGTGTTTTGATTCTCGAGAATTTTGTGTTTAAAACCAGCAAGTTTAGGCAAGTCTGCTCACAAGTAACCTGAAGTTTTGGTACTACCCTGAAATAAATTGAACTGTCCTAAAACTCTTCAAACGTCCCTCAAATTCTCTGGACATTTGTAATGTTCCTAAAAAATACCTAAAGTTTTCTAAAACTTTCTAGCGTCCCTAAAATACTTGGAACTTCTAAAGAAGTTTCTACAAAATTCTGCTAACCTCCTGAATTAATCAAAACTAATCTTCACTGATCTTTTAACGTGAACGATTCTGAAGTTATTGTGAGTGCCCTTAAGATCCGTGAGCCTCCTTGATGATCTCTAAACCTATTTTTTTTCTGAGGTTCTTGGATCTTCTTTAAAGCCTTCATATTTTTTCCAGTTCCCTGTATATATCTGAAGTTTTCCTGACTTCCTTGAAGTTCTTTGAATATCCCTGAAGTCCCTAGAACTTCTTAAAAGTTCCTGCAGTTTTCCTGAAGTAGAAGGAACCACTTTCAAGCTCTCTAACTTTCCCTGAAGTGCCCACAAAATTATTCTTCTTCTCCTTCCATTCCTTGAAAATTGTTCAAGGTTCCTACGATTAATGTGAACTTTTTTTTATATTTTTGGCATATTTTAGAATCACAAAGAACAGACATACAAGCTTAAACAAATTTTACGAAAAATTATGTGTAAGAATTCAAATTAAAATACGTTAGAAACACTAGCTCCGCAATACGGAATGTTGCGACTCGAGTTATCACTTTGTGCGATTAATGAGTAAAATGAACTGTCAAATCAGTTCAAAACAAACAAGACAAAACAACGGAAATCAATCGAGTTGTGTGGTCAATGTGGTAAGATTTGAACACTGCTTACCCTGCATCCGTTCTTCCAGGAATTCGAAAAGCCTCCGGAGGGAAGTGGCCGAACATAACTTTTTCATTGCAAGCGCTATAGACACGGGACGGGAGAAGAAAATCTCCTGTAGTTCGGGCAATTCAGCATCCATAGGAAAATTGTGAAAAGATTTTCGCTTGGTAACACCTTGTGTCACCTTTGCGGCCCATGTTTTGATCGGTTTAAACATACAATGTTTTGCTCACAACAATTTTTACATTTATGTTAAGATGACGTCTGCCGGTCATCGACATCTATAGGCAGCGACACTAGCGCCGCCACGATATTGCTAGTTTCAAATTTCTATTGAAAATAGCAGTTAAATTTCTTACACACTTTAGGAATTTGACTTGGATGTCTGTTCTCTGTACTAGAATTCTAGATAGAGCTGGAATTAGGGCCTAACAGCTTTTGTAAACAATGACTTCTATCGATGATTTCTAGAAATTAAAGGCTCGCCCACGCAAACCAACATCCTCATCGGGTAGGGAAAGACTACCACTATCTGATGGTTATGTTAGTCTGCGTGGGTGTATCTTGAGTTCCTAGAAATCATCGATAGAAGTCATTGTTTACAAAAGCTGTTACGCCCTAATTCCAGCTCTATCTAGAATTGCTACTAGAATTCAAGCTAAGTAACATTGATCGATTCTCTTCATCGACTTTTTCTTTCGTTAATAACTTGGGTATAGAACCGTTTCTTGCCATGTTTGACGTATTAGAAGATAGATAATAGCTTCTTTCGTCGATCTGTGAGCTGAAAATAGCTGGGAATGTCTTAACATGACCGTGAGGATGCAAAGAGAAATTCGACGAAGAGAATCTGTCAATGTTAATTGGGACCTAATGCAATGTTCAGCTTGAATTGGTATGTAGAGGTGTAACGTTAAAATAAGATCATTTCGCGAAAACTGTCAGGAATCAGGTTTGAAATGTCTCGAGGAGGGCATTTCATATGAAAGGCTTCTCTACTGATGTTTCGAGTTGCAGTTCAGGGGGGAATTTTCGGATGACTGTGACTGGTTCTGTGAGTGGAGATTCGAGCGTCGATTTGTCGGGGCTCTTGGCTCATCCGCAAGGCCTAGCACCGCTGAAATGGCTGACAAAAACGAATCCGACTGCGAACCAGCCACTTTTGTTCAACATCCCAGTGAATTCTCGTGAAAGTGCAGAGCGAGGCATCCAACAAAGCGTGTGTTACGTCCTTGCTTGACATACACATTTTTGGTCACGAGCTGCTCATTTACTAATTACTTTGCACACAGTATACGAAACGTAGTTCTTTTTAAAGCAGTCAATAGAATAGAGTTTAAGCTTGTTATAGATACGTAAAAAATAGTCGTTTTATGTTATAGTAATCAGATGTATTTGTTTTTGCGTTGTTAAAATGAAATGAGTGATGTTTGCTGCATGGCGGAGGGTTCCTTACCCGGTCCGGTCGAGGGAATCTGTCGGGTTGGAAATTTTCTCGACTTCCCTGGGCATAGAGCATCATTGTGCTTGCCACTCAATATACAAATTTCATGCATTGGTATTGGCATCGAAAGCTCTCAATTAATAACTGTGGAAGTGCATTTAGAACACTAAGTTGAGATCACGCAATAAGCTAATATGCGCCAAGCAATAAGCTTGAAATGTCAACAAGAAGAAGAAGAAGATGTTTGCTGCACATCTCGTACTTTTAGTTTTAAAATTTAATCGTGTTGATTCAAAAGATAAGATTTAACTACTCTTGGCATGTCTATAGTAAACTATGATCCTACTCTATCAATTACTTCAAAGAAAACCTAATTTCAACATCTGAGTGAAAAGCTGTTAACAAATGAGCAGTTGGTGTGTAAAACTGTGTATGCCAAGCATGGTTACGTCAACACATTCCTACCCTATCACTATGTGACCAGTATTCGGATGCGGCCAGTATTGCCTATTATAAAGTTTGGGATCACCAGTTTTTTTTTGCAAATTGAGGATTATAGATAGTCCCAAACAGCTATTGGTTCTCTGTGTAATTACAGTTGATCTGGCAGTAATAGAGTTGACGATCAGTCATGTTCATCTGTTTGATGTCCCGCCGGATAACCTCAATCGCTCGTGATCTTTTGTTCGAATTTAGTTAGCACAATCATGTTACTTTTTTTTGTCGTTTCTAGTGAAAAGGAAGATAAAACTGCTGTAATTTTGGTTCGTTGTGTTTGTAAAGTCGTTCACGATTTGTTCGGTCACGTATGGTACACTATGATGTGCTTTGATGTTTTATTACAAGGTCGCTTTTTAACGTTCGGTTACTCGGAACTTGTTATCGTCTTCGTCGTCGCCGTTAGTACCGTGTTTGAATGGCTACGACATCAACTCGATCATAGATGGTATGATATGATATAAAGGGGCTCGGTGGCCTTAGTGTGACCACTTTTGCGTACTAAGTAGAACATCATGAGTTTAATCTAACGCCCCTCCACATTCAAGACTCGTTAATCGCTGTCGCAATATAAGGAGCTCGTTTGTCTAGTGGCAGACGCTTATGCTTACTGAGCAGAAGCTCCTTTTTGTTATAGGATCGTTAGGATGGCAATTCAGCTTATCGTGTACCAAAATGAATCCTGTTGAAAGCCCAACCCTTTTATCCAAAACCCCAGTGATTTCTCGTGAAAGTGCAGGGGATTTTCACGTCAACACATTCCTACGAATTTTTTTGTTGACCTGCGTTCGGGCGCGGTGGACGCTGGTATTGCCTAGTTTTAGATCCACCAGTATTTACACATTGAGGATGATTTCTAGTCTCAGGCAACGTCTATTGGTTCTCTGTGTCATAACAGCTGATCTGACAATAAGAGAGTAGCATCCATGGGTGGGTGGTCAATAGACTAATGCAAAATTTGAAATTTTCGCTCCACAGTGCTTAAACGGTTTCAAATTGGGTCCTGCTTAGCCTTCCAAAATTTGAACTACTTTAGTAAGAAACTGACCTGGCACAAACCATTTCAAGTTTATATGGGAATTACTATGGGAAAACTTATGTTTTTGTTCACATCTATCTAACAATTCACCACATCACTGTGCTTTTAAAATTTATAGCAGTGATTGTAGGAAATTTTCTCAGCTACAACTTAGTAAAAAACCACTTTTCAACCAAATTTAAGGAACAAAAGTTGTTAATGATTCAAGTCACTAATGTCTTATGATTATGCTCATTCAACTGTTCAGCAGGCAACATTGGTGTTTCTGGTGCGAAGAATAGAGCACAAATATCATGGCTACTATGTCACACTGCAGAATACAGTGTTGCCCACAGAACAGCTGCTTGATCATGCCATAAGATTATCAATCTCTTAAACAATTAATAACAATTTAATTTGATATTTGACTAAAAAACGATATTCAGCAAAGTTGTAGTAAATTTCCCGTTAGAATGGTTATAGAAATTTCCGAAAAAGCAATATGGAAAATGGGTATAAGACAATGAAGAAAAATTTTGGTTTTCCCATAGTAATGTCCATACAAACTTTGAATAGTTTGTGCCAAGTCAGTTTCTTACCAAATGAGTTTAAATTTTGGGAGGCTAATCTGGACCTGATTTGAAACCGTTTGAGCACTGTTGAGCGAAATTTTCAAATGTTGCATTAGTCTAGTGGTTAATCATGCTCATGCTCATCCCTGAAGTTCTCGCTACTGTCAATTAACCACTTCATTCGAGCAGTTAAAATGACGTTTACTACCACTTGAATTTTGAAACATTATTTTGAGATTTTTTTCTTCTAGAACCACGAGAAAAGTAGCTAACATTTGTGCGTTTCATAACAAAATAGAAATTAGTTGGTCCAGTTTTGTGAAATCACTAGTAGAAAGTCACACCAAAACTGCTTGACAAAGTGGTCAATTGATTGTTCCTGGAGTAGTCTGGAGCTACTTTTCTGATTTGAAAGCAACTACCCTTAACTCTTCACCTGTACCTTAGGGTCAATTTGACACCAGGCCAGTTTGAAGGGCTGTAAGTTTTTTATTTGGCGATGGAGTTTACAAATTCTTTCGTGACTATGAGCGTCCACCCAATCTCTATAATAATAGATGAAGTCTGCTCCGAAAGACTTGAAAACATGTGTATTGGCATTGTTTTATTAAAAATTTTACGTTGGGTACAGAACCCTGAGGTCTAGTTGGCACCATTTTAAAATTGCCGTTTCTCAACGAAATTTTAAAGGGTTTCGGAAATTTGAAATGATTTACAACGATAATTGTGTAAGAGGGGTTAATGTAAGAATATAACAATATAGTGGCATATTTTGATTTAAGAGATGTTTATATCACGAGATCTCAACCGTATAGGATGTTGCTTTCTTCCGCAAAGATATTCTAAAAAAAAGGTCTTCGGATAGTGTATGACAGAATTTACGAACTAAATGACGCTAAAACAAAAATAACCAAGTTGCGCCATGTCAAATACACTTTATATAACGCTAGAAGTTTAGAGTGTATTGTTTACACTGTATTTTTGTCGCTGTCAGTTTTTCAAAAGCTGTAAAAATTGCGTCACCAGAAAAGCAACGTCGCGAATTGATTTTGCGCAAGCACCAGGAAAATCCTCAACCCTCTCATCGGGACATCGGAAAACAACTCGGAATCGTGCAGTCAATGGTGAGTCGTGTGATTAAACGTTACTTCGGAACGGAAGGAGAAATGCGGTCAGAATGGATGTTCTATTAGTGATCAGGATCACAAGCGAAGAGATGAACTAGCCTCAGGCTAAAAATCTCTAAAATAAAGATAAAAAAAAAAAAGGATCACAAGCGTGTCGTGAAGCGTTTAAGCAGAATACCAATGCTTCGGTCAGGGATGTAGCCAAAAAGTTGAATCTGTCCAAGTCTTTCGTTCAAAGAGCCAAGGACCGGGAGGGACTCCATACGTGCAAAGTGCAGAAGGCTCTAAATCTTGACGAACGGCAAAATACGGTGGGAAAGTCACGGGCCCGGAAACTGTACACCCAGATGCTGACGAAGCCTCATTGTCTCACCATAAATGATGAGACTTACGTCACGGCGAACTTCCGGCAGCTTCTGGGGCTACTGTTCTTCACCGTCCAGCACAAGTTTGATGTTCCGGAGGAAGTAAGGAAGCAGAAACTTTCAAAGTTTGCTAAGAAATACATGATTTGGCAAGCAATCTGCTCATGTGGCAAACTCAGTGCGCCGTTCGTGACTACCGGGAATGTAAACAGAGAGAGATCTACCTCAAGGAGTGTCTACAGAAGCGTCTGCTTCCTCTGTTGAAGCAACACGAGGGTCCTGCTATCTTCTGGCTGGATCTAGCTTCGTGCCACTTTTCAAATGTTGTCCTGCAGTGGTACGAAGTCACTTTCATACCCAAGGACATGAACCCCCCAACGCACCGGGACTAAAGTCCATCGAAAAATACTGGACTATTATGAAGCAGGCACTACAGAAACATTCCAAGGAGGGCAAATCTGAGGAAGACATGAAGAAAAAGTGGGTTTCCGTACAGAAGAAGCTGCAGCCAGATGTTGTACAGAACCTAATGAGTGGAGTTACGCGTAAGGTGCGAGCGTACGGTTATGGTATTGAATTTGAATGAAATAAATATGCCGAAAGCTTACTAATGGGTTATATTTTATTGTCTGAATGTTTGAAAAGAATCGGTCAATTAGGTAAACCAGGAAAGTGGCACTCCTATCTGAACTAATAACAACCCAAGCGACATTACAAATTTTATCGAGGTTTTAAAGTATTCTACAAGTCTACTTCAAGTTCATTGACGATCAGTGTAGAGCTCATCGAAGGTGATTTCATAGATCTGAAAGAATAAATCCAGAGGCCTTCAAGGTTAAGCTGAGAAGACTGAGAAGGGTCAGTCCAGCGATTTTTTTTTTCGTCCTGGGAAATAGTTTGACAGGACATATAAGTGCAGAGGACTCCCTGGAACTTGTAAAGTCTTGAACCTTTTTTCACAATCAAAAATGGTCTCCAGCCCTAGCTGGAAGATTATCATTCCAGCAGATTACCACAAGCAGCAGTCGTGTACTCTTCAGTAACAAAAAGTTAAAAAAAAAAATCTGCCTGCCCTGTCGTGGCATCATTGGCCCTTAAAAAATCACTGCTCTTCCTCCCTCCGGCAAACAACACCGACACGGAAATCTTGATCACCTGTCTAACCTCTGAGTCACTTTATTTTTACCTCGTGCAATGGGGAATGCTTTCTCTTTTGCATATCCTCCCAATGATGCTATTTTTTTTTTTTGTTTTCGCAATCTCCTTCACCCGTGAAATACTTCACCTTGGAGATTTCCGGTAGTCATCTTCAATTGTTCTTTTGAATCTCACCTGCTGCCGGCGTCAAAGAAGTGCTAGAAGAAAGGCAAAAGCAACAACAGTACCTATCAAGGTTAGCTAAAGAAAAATCCGGATTGTATTATCTCGTTTCCCTTCCACCACCACCTGACGTCTGGTGGCGAGGCTTGTTTGAATAAGCATTTAAATTTTATGTCACGTCTTATTTCCACGCTTCGCGTTTTTCCCGCAGTTGTTTACTTTTCAGACTTGTCGTTTGATTTTTTGGCTGAGGACCAACCCGCACTCTGACTGTTGTTCGTATTTTTTTTTTTTTTCTTTCTTCAAATCGAAAATATTGATAATCATTATCGGGACAAATACCGGATTGGCAGCAGGGAGGACGTCACCGCGCCGACGGCAACGACGAAATGGCAGCCTCAGCCTTCGGGGACACTTTGATAATGTCGTTTATGCAAATTTTACCGTGGCTACGTGAGATTTTTGGCGCTTGATTTGGACTCTCCAAATTTTTCCAGAATCAAATCAACGTTCTGTTGAACCTCCTCTGGCTGATGACTCCAATGCTTGCCGACTATAAATATTTAAAATTGGAAATTGCATTTTTCTCGATTTCTTCATCACTGGCACTCGCTATGACACTCAATCAAGTGCAGCTTCTCGGAGCAATTCGCTAGCATCGATGTCACCAATTCCAACATATTTGATTTATTTATTGCTTTCTGCTCGGTGCGATATGGTGGCTTGGTGGAGCTGTATCGTGAGCTCTATTAGTTTTTATTCCCCCGTATTTGAGAGCAAGGGGTTGCGACCACGGCCACGCTGCTCCTTTCAAGTGCTCGCTGCCAGCTGATGGTGGAAAATAAAATGAAACATCAGAGAAATGGCAGCTTCTTGCAGGAGGGAGAATTAACATATTGATGGAATATTGAACTTCAAGAATCGATTTGCTGCTGGAAAGTGGTGAGAATTTCAAAGATGTGCCATTGCTTTTAGTAATGACGATGGAATACCATTGCTTTCGTTTTCATCTACCCGGTGTAGATGAATAAAAAAATACATGGATTGCAGAATGAGGGACCACTGAAATAAAAGCCTGAAAACCTTACTAAAGCTTCTCAGAACGTTTTACTATTTTATTGATTGCTAATCATAGAGTTTGTATGTTTCTTAGAAAATTCCCCCTTAAACTGAATCATATTATTTTATCCCGAATACCTAACATACACACTTAATTCAGATCACCGAAGTCGGTAGAGATTTAGCGGGTTTTTGAACAGCAGAACAAGTCGATAAAATTTTCAAATCACCGTTTTACGTAGGAAATCAATCAAATTAACAAATTTTATTTTTTATAAATAAATGGCGTAAACTGAACAAAGGCTGCAAAAGTTCATAATAAATTTTCTAATTATTGGATTTTTCTCTGATTTTTTAGCGTGTACCAAACAGTTCTGTAGTTCGAAATTTTTCGAACTGCAGAGGCTTGGATTAGTCTCCCTTATTCTGCGAGTCACGTGACTGACTCTCTGTCTGTTGACATCGCTTCTGTAAAAATAGTTGGAAGTTTCTTTGGAAGAAGTTCTACAGATGTAAATCATTGAACTTGATGAGTGGATATGAAGGACCCAGTTTGTAGGACATCTTAGCAATATGAGACGAGATATATAAATCGCCAAATGGGACTTCTGATGGAACGACCTAATCATCAAGTAAGTTCAATGATTTACATCTGTAGAACTTCTTCCAAAGAAACTCCCAACTAGTTTTACAGAAGCGACGTTAACCAGGAGCTCCGTGGAAAAATAAAACCTGGTGCAATTCTAGGGTTTAACTACTTTTTGGATACTGCGGAGAATCAACTGATTTCTTATGAAGTACTTTCTGTATAGAGCAATCGTTGAGTAATGTTACTCATAAATTTATACAATGGAATAATTAAAGCAATTTGAATCAACTAGATTATGTGTAAAAACAAATCGAATCCATTCCCTGCAAACTCATTGGAGACATTCACCAATTCTTTCGTAGGGTGAGGGTGATATTAATTTACTCAAGAACTGTTCACGGGTTTAGACGACTTGCATCGTTTCCTGGACGAACTGGCCAAAAGTAACTGCGATGATTCAATGGTCAAAAGGCTCCAGATGGAAGCAACGAAGCCGATAGACGATAGAAATTGGCTGGATCAGAAGGAAGACTATCTTTTCGAAGTGGAATATTTTCAGGAACTGATAATTATCGAAGATAAGGTGGGGTTCAACAAACTGTAACTGTAACTGTAACAGGCTATTCCTCTTTGTTTGCTACGACGCCAACAAAGAGAAGTGTCGATATCAAAGCAGAGAGCAGCTGAGGTTCCAATTTACTCCGAGCACTTTCTTAGCAGATCACACAATCTTCAGTTTAGTTCAGTTTATTTATTCAATTTTACTACTTTTCACTCCATGCAATTAATTACAGTTCAATTCATTCAGTTCATTCACTTTACTTTTAGGTTAAACTGGGATAATCCTCTTTTGTTTCTATTTAATTTTACTTAATTTCCATAATTTCACAAACTATGAACTTGGTTAACTTTAATTCTTCACAATCGGTTTCGTCCTCGTTGTCGTAGTCGAGAAAAAAAAAAGAGAGTTTTTTCCATGCGAGATGGTCCTTTAATACAACGGGGCAGTCATGCAAAATATCATGACACTCACGTGACCCTCGTCTTCGCATCAACCGACTGTCGCTGACAGATCGTTTTGTCACGCAGTGAGAGTATCGTTTTGTCACGCAGTGAGAGTTAGAGCCATGGCAAACAACAATCACCAGTAATGGTCGCTGCTCACAAGCATAACGTTACACTCGCTGCTGATGATAAAAAGCCCAACGAAAACAGTGAAGACTTCTGCAGTACGATGATGAGTAAAAATGAAACGACAGAAGAAAATGAAAACAATGCCTACGCATTCCAAGTTCGTCTCGGCAGGCACGACTGTGTGAGTTACAAACAAAGCAGGCAACATGAAACGGAAGCTGTTGGGCTCACTCACCAACACACTCACATAAGCAAGCAAAGCAGCAACTGCTTCAAAACGAGCACAGATGAGTGTCATGATTGTCGGGAATGACCAGATCGGTGATGGATCACAACAGAAGACGACATTCACCAGTTGCTTTTTACTTCTTTCGTCAACTTGATGGATGGTCATGGAGAGAGCTTCGACGAGCACATTGATAGGAATGTACAAAACGTTACTACCATCAGCTGTTTGGCGATCGTGATTGTGATAGGTCGCAACTCTGCAACGGGGCTATACAGCTGTTTGACGTTTAATCGGCACACACTACTGCACCATTTAAATCGAACGAGTGCGAGCAAGAGGCAAACAGATTAGTGGAAAAACAAACCGTGCATTCATCCATGTATGCTAGATTGAGAAAGACGATTAAACGTTAAAAAGGTCTATTCATCGGTGGCGGAAAAAGGAAGTAAATAAACGACAACACTATGTTGCATGAGTTACTCTGCTCCGTTGGGACGACAGCGGGGATGACAGCTTGTTGGGACGACAACTCGTACGAAATCGACGAACGAGAGATCTTTATTAAGGCTATGAACCATTTGGCGATTTTTTTTAGAGTTGGTTGGAAATGCTAACATGAAGCTTTAGTGTGATGATTTATTAGCTAGAGAATGATCTTTAGAAGAATGTAGGTGGATAGTTCCGTTAGAGTACGGCAGTATGAAAATTGAATAGAAGTTGAAAATGAGCGAAGGGCCAATTAAAGCGACAGTTTTCAAGATGACGCACATTTTTGCCTAGCCCTAGATGGTACAGCACGCAACAACCACCCTACTGCTTTCTCTCTGAGATGATCACGTTGGTCATGACGAGAGGAGCAACACAATAGTTGGGTAAAGAAGAACTGCATTATAACACACCATCGACTGGAAATGCTCTCGCGACGTGGGGCTTTAGGTAGTGATGAAAACATCGCTAGAACTATTCCACAGCCGCAGTCAGTTTATGAGCAACAAGAGGGACGCACATTTTTGCCTGTGGACTTGGAGACATACTTCAAGTCCCCGCGTACATCGTACGGGCTAGGCAAAAATGTGCGTCATCTTGAAAACTGTCGCTTTAATGGCCCTTCGCTCATTTTCAACTTCTATTCAATTTTCATACTGCCGTACTCTAACGGAACTATCCACCTACATTCTTCTAAAGATCATTCTCTAGCTAATAAATCATCACACTAAAGCTTCATGTTAGCATTTCCAACCAACTCTGAAAATCGTTAACTTCGCGTATGAAGTAACATAAAAAACACTTTGAATGATTTTTTTTAACTTTTGGTTAAAAATTGACAGATGGAAAGTTATCGATTCACCCTGCTATCCGTGCATGGTTATTTCTGACAGACAAGAAATTAAATTTTGACAATCGTGGCTCGAAAACCGGTCAATCGACAGCACGGGGATTTTCGAGCATAGAAAATAACTTTCGAAATGTCACTTTTAACCACGAGTTAACTTTAACACAGCAAATGGTTCACAGCCTAAGGGTGATGATAATTCTAGATAAACATTTCAGATAGGACTTTCTGCATTGATTGTCAATGACTCAGCTGCAAAACCTTTCCCTGGTGTATTTGACGTTTTGGACGCTAGATAAGAACCTCCTTCATCAAACTATGTGGTAGAATTAGCGTGAAATCTGTTTGCATAGCAGTGGTTATGAAACGAGAAAGTCGATGAAGAGAATCGATTAAAGCAGATAGGACCATTTGAAATGTTCATCGAAAATTGTCGACAACTAGGCGGTGCTAGTATATTTGTACGCGAACAAGAAGTAACTAAGATATCTGAAAAATCTGAAAGGTATTCTCCGACAAGGACGCACACCAATTTATGCAAGCAAAATCTAGATATCTAGAGGTAGTCTACACTATGTCTAGAAGTAAATTTTATCACTTTTGGAAGGAATCTTTAGGACTTCCTATGGAAGTCCACAGGACTTGTAGAGAAAATTCACAACTTCCAAAGGATGCTCAAAGAACTTCGAGTGGAAGTTCATAAGACTTGTAGAGACAATCTTCAGGTCTTCAAGAGGATGCCTTCTTCTTCTTCTTCTTCTTCGCATTTCAAGCTTATTGCATATCGCATATTAGCTTATTCCGTTCTCTCAACTTAGTGTTCTAGATGCACTTCCACAGTTATTAATTGAGAGCTTTCGATGCCTGTACCATTTTTTGCATTGGTATAATTGTGTGGCAAGCAAGGCCAATCATACTTCTATGCCCAGGGAAGTCGAGAAACTTTCCAACCCGAAAAATTCCTAGACTGGACCGGGGATTGAATCCAGACACTTCCAGCATGGTCTTGCTTTGTACCTGTGCCTTTACCGACTGAGCTAAGGGAGGCGCCGAAGAGGATGCCTACAAAACTATTAGAGTGATCAATTTTAACCCTTGTGTGTTAGAGAAAATTTCTGTGAACTTCAGGGAATTACGACAAACTTCCGAGTAGTTCTGCAAACTTCCGGGATTTTTTTTCTGAGGCTTTCAGAGATGGTCTGCAAACTTCCAGGAATTTCTGTGAGCTATTGGAAATTTATCATAGAATGTCTGAGAATTTCAGGGAAGTTCTACGAACTGCAGAGAAGTTCTACGAAATTAAAAGAATTTACACAAACTTCGGGGAATTTCAGCAGTCTTTCGAGAAGTTCTGCATACCTCTGGAAAATTATGTAAACTTCAGGAAAGTTTTTCGAACTGCAGAAAAGCTATGTGAATTTTCGAGAATTTCAGCAGTTTTACAAATTTGCAATGACTTTCAACGAAATTAGGATCATTTCTGCGAACTTCGAGGAACTCCCAAGCATCCAACAAGCCCGCTAATTTGCCTTTTTGCAATATAAGGCTAATTTGCTGCTAATATAAACCTTAGCATATATTGCAAAAAGGTGAATAAGCAGGCTAGTTGGATACTTGGGTTTGGTACACGAGTTGCAGAAAAATTTAACGAAATTTAGTTAATTTCTGCAAACTCTGTGAACTTCAAAGTGTTTTGCAAACTTCCGGACATTCCTGAGAACTTTTGGAAACTTTAACAGACTTTAAGGAATTTCTCTGAATTTCTGGGAAGCTCTAAATTTATGCATCATTGCAATGGAAATTGTCAACTCGATGATCTGGTAGATCAACAGGTTTGAAAAACCTAGCCCATGCCATGGTTGATCCAGAAGTTCATCCAACCTAAACTCCAGAACGGTAGAACATCTGATATTAATGGAAATTGATACTGATACTGATACTGGACTTTTTGAATATGTTCGGACATGTCTTGTTGCTAAGGTCATTGTTAAAGTCATTTTAATCGTTGCTTTTGCATTTTGCATTTATAGTTAGCACATTTCAGGTACAGGGAGGAATCCGTATTCACGGATGGTTTTTACGTTATTTTTTCCCGGATACTTGACCGCCATTAGTTCGCTTAATATGATAGCATATTCGGTTAAACTTCTACCTGTCGAAGCTCAAGCATCTAGGAATACAAATGAGGGAATACTGGCAAATAAACATCCAGGAGTAAGGATTCCCGACTGTATTAGAGTAGCACCAACCGGTGGAAACTTACTATTTTAAATTGGCTCACTACTTGACTAGCCTATTGGTCCCAAGCAAACCGATTAACGTACTCCATTCTAGTACTACACTGCTTATGTTTGTTTTGATTCGCTATGAAAGTTTGACGGATAAAATGAGGGGTTCGTGGATTTTCCTATGTTTTAAGGGGTGCATCGATTAGCTTGAGACCGAAGAGAGTACCAGAGCTGAGCCAAAAAGTTGAGCACGTTTCTTCGGGACCTTCTCAGGAGAATTTCAACTACAATGAGGTTTGTTCATTGATTTGCTTGGGACCAATAGGAAATCGGAATGGAAATCGGAATGGAAATCGGAATGGAAATCAGAATGGAAATCGGAATGGAAATCGGAATGGAAATCGGAATGGAAATCGGAATGGAAATCGGAATGGAAATCGGAATGGAAAGCGGAATGGAAATCGGAATGGAAATCGGTATGGAAATCGGAATGGAAATCGGAATGGAAATCGGAATGGAAATCGGAATGGAAATCGGAATGGAAATCGGAATGGAAATCGGAATGGAAATCGGAATGGAAATCGGAATGGAAATCGGAATGGAAATCGGAATGGAAATCGGAATGGAAATCGGAATGGAAATCGGAATGGAAATCGGAATGGAAATCGGAATGGAAATCGGAATGGAAATCGGAATGGAAATCGGAATGGAAATCGGAATGGAAATCGGAATGGAAATCGGAATGGAAATCGGAATGGAAATCGGAATGGAAATCGGAATGGAAATCGGAATGGAAATCGGAATGGAAATCGGAATGGAAATCGGAATGGAAATCGGAATGGAAATCGGAATGGAAATCGGAATGGAAATCGGAATGGAAATCGGAATGGAAATCGGAATGGAAATCGGAATGGAAATCGGAATGGAAATCGGAATGGAAATCGGAATGGAAATCGGAATGGAAATCGGAATGGAAATCGGAATGGAAATGAAATGGAAATGAAATGGAAATGAAATGGAAATAAAATAGAAATGAAATGGAAATAAAATAAAAATTAAATGGAAATTCAATGGAAATGAAATGGACTTCAATTGGAACCACCAAAGCATAGCTTCTAACTTATCAAACTTCATGATTTTGATTTTTTGCAAGAACTGTCATAGCTTATTGACCCTTTAATTGAACACCCTTTATTTGAACCACTCATCAAAATATATGTGCTAAAATGTTAATCCTAACATGGCATTTTTTAAGAAACAATATCATGTCACCATTCATTCCAAAAATACAGTCCAAAAATTCCACATCTCCCCCAAATAAACCAACTACTCATCACTATTTATCTTGATTTCCTCACTACCATTTACAGTAGCGTATCCAATTTCTCATCCGCCAGGAAATGAAACCGGATGAATTTCCATCTCATCTCCCAAACGCAAATACACACACACACACCCGACAATAACCTCCCATGCTCATCGCAGGGCACTCAATCTTAATTCACGCTCCCAAACTCTTATGCGGCCATTCTAGTCACCCTAGAGCGCCACCGTCACGAAACTCAAGAACGACAACATCTCCCGGCAGAGAAGCCTTCGGGAAATAAAACAATTTTTTCTTCATTGTATTTCCGCCTCGTCTCCTCTACCGTCAGTCGTCGCCATCTCAGCACCACTCAAACCACAATCCACCACTGCCACGCACTTGGGCAAAGGAATGATGACGTCGGGATGCTGTTGATAATCTTTCCGCCGCCACCGACGACGACGACGACGACGATCCCGTTGTTGGATGCTCTTTATATCAATTCTTCTTCCTGATTCCACTTTTGTTCCGTGGAGGAGGGTGACCGATGACGACGACGACAACGACGACTAGAACGATCCTGCAAAGGATGCTGCTCGCTGTTTTTTCTCTGATAGAAGCTTACACCAACCGGCATGGTGGGAGCGAGGTAACAGAGCGTGAAACAAGCAGTCCCGATCCCGTGTTGGAATTTGAGTGGAGAGGGGGTTGAGGTTTACTCAAGAATACTTCCGGAACTGACGGTGCGGTATATGGTGGAATTTTTCCGTAAAATTGCTCGCAAGGAAATCAACAGGATGCCAGAAAGGAACAACAATGTATCCGTCGAAGATCATGGTAGATGGCAGGAGCAGCAGCAGCCACTTTGGCATTTTGTCTTCATACTTGCCTCGTTATTGCTAGGATGCTGCCACTGACAATTATAGGACTACATGTGCGATTCCCTTCCGGGTTCAGGAAGGACGAAGAATTGATGTCTGCTGGTTTATTCTTGGGCTCATTCTCCTGTGCGTGAGTATACCATCACTTTTGCGAGTAGAATTTTATTCTTTTAGATTGCAGTTTCACAAATGAAAAACTAAATGAAAGAAGTCCTACAGCTAGTTCCACGAATCGATCTGATACAACCTTCTCCGATTTGCATGAAATTTTACATAATTGCTTGGGATGGTTAATCAGTGGAGCTAAAATTCACCAATTTAAATATGGCAAAAAACTTCAAAAAACTTCAAAATATGGCAACTACCTTCACGCAGTTGGTAAAGGCGCAGCTACAAAGCAAGGCCGGGTTTGACTCCCGGTCTGGTCGAGGGAATTTTTGGGATTGGAACATTTCTCAACTTCCCTGGGCATAGAGTATGATTGTGCTTGCCACACAATTATACTGATGCAAAAATAGTACAGGCATCGAAGCTCTTAATTAATAACTGTGCTCGAGTGTTGTTTGCAGTGTCCCCAGGTATATCCGCTCTTTTTCGCAACAAGTCCAAGTCTCTTTCAAAGTCAGCCGCCTTTCCCGTTACCTCGCAGAAGAATGTATCCAGCTCATCACCAGAAAATTTCAGCTCCAGGAAGTCAGAGAAGCCGTATGAACTATGAGGTCAAGGACATTACCATTACCACTGTCCGGAATTCCAGAAACTACACGCCGTTCAACGGACCGATCTAGTAAGGCAGAAAAACATTTGCATGAACTGTTTGCGTTCCTCTTCACACTTTGTTCGGACCTGTACTGGCTACCAATGCCGTGCCTGCTCCAGAAAACACCACACGCTACTTCATACAGATACCAGTGATACCTAGCCCGCTGCCAACAATCCGTTTACTGATCCTACCTGTTGCGTTGCTATCGAGCAAGCTGTTAACTCTACTCAGGCTATTCAGCAGCGCAAGTCTGTTTTGCAAGGTCCAATTCAGAAACCGGCTACCTTTGCTGTTCCCGTGAATAAAATTGGCAGTGTTCACGACACTTCAGGGAATCCAAAACATGCTCTGGTCTCGCAATACCAAGCAGTGATCCCCGGAACCGTCTTCCTTCCTATAACCGCACGTTGCCTGGTGGATTGCGCTTCTCAACGCAACTTCATCTCCGTAGCACGGTGCGAAAAGCTTAAACTTCCTCGAACTCGACTGCTGCAGCCAATCACCAGCAGTAGAATTGGCAACACTACTACACTTGTGGAACACGAAACCTCCGTTACCATCACCTCCCGGGCGTCGCTATTCTCCCTGAAGAGTTCAATGCGCATACTACCATCGATTACCATGAAGCTGCCACAGTTTTCCATCGACGTTCGTCAATGGTCAATTCCAAGGGACGTTTACCTCACAGATCCAACGTTCGCCGTCACCGGTAGCATTGACATGATCCTAGGCGCCGCACACTTCTGCCGTGTTCTCCGTTACGGCCGAATCTTGGGTCATCTCAGGAGAATGTACGCTGGAAAACCATGACCACCATGATCCAGGTAGCTGACAGTTTAGCAATCCCTGCACGATCGTCGAGCTGGTTAACCGTTTCAACAGACAAAAGGCTGGTCTTCATCCGAACGTTTCTGCGAAGAGCATTTCCTCACGAACCCCACTCGAAACTCCGATGGCCGCTACGTTGTTCAACTTCTGAAGCGCGAAAAGCTCTTACTGCATCTGGACGACAACTGGTACAACGCTACACGACGTTTCTACGCTTTGGAACGGTCACTAGCCCGAGATCCAGAGAAGAAGGCAATGTATCGAAAGTTCATCCACGAACACTTGGCGTTAGGACACATGCGGGAAATCAGTCTCGATGAGCGAAATTTCATCAAGCAGTGATCAAGATGGACGGCACAACGACCAAGCTTCGAACAGCCTTTGACGCCTCATGTCAATCGAAATTTGGCCTTTCGTTGAACGATGTTCTTCCGAATCTTCGAATTCGTCGCTTCTGCCGATATCGAGAAAATGTACCGGCAGATCCTTGTGTTCCTTTTTGACCAACCGCTCACGAGCATTGTATGGCGCCATCATCCCGATCTTCCGCTGAAGAACTTTCAGCTACTTACTGTCACCTATGGTTCCAGCTGTGCACCATTTCTGGTGATCAGAGTATTAAAGAAGCTTGCTGATGACGAAGAACAGCAATTTCCACTGGCAGCTCCAGTGCTTCGTCGCGACTTCTACGTTGATAATCTACTAACTGGCTCAAACCAGCAAAGAGTTAACCGTACTGCTTGCTTCTGCAGGGCTTCCACTCCGGCAATGGGTTTCTAACAGCCATACCGTTCGTGATGCCATTTCACAGGAGCTTCGGGAGACAGAAACTTTCCTCGACTTGGACCACGAAGCCTCCGTCACAACGTTGGGTTTACACTACCGATCTCCTTTCCTTCAAGCAACCGAAGTGGACGGAGTTTTCCACCTTAACCAAACGGGCAATCCTGTCACAAATCAGCAGTTTGTTCGACACACTAGGTCTCATCGGACCGACCATTTCGAAGGCAAAGATTTTGCTCCAAGGATTATGGAAACTCCAACTCGACTGGGACACGGCAGTCCCACCAGCATTTGTAAGCAATTGGCAGGAATTCAAACAAAAGCTCATCGTTCTCACTTAACTACGTATTTCTCGACACCTTCTCAATCCAGGTTACGCAAGGCTGGAAGTTCATGCCTGTTTGTACCTCCATTCGATAACCTCTGCTGGATCCTGCACAGTTCGCTTCCTGATGTTAAAACCAAAGGTCGCTCCTATAGATACCGAAAGCATTCCTCGACTCTAGCTGTGTGCTGCTCTGCTCCTATCCAAACTT
This sequence comes from Ochlerotatus camptorhynchus, assembly GCF_037179485.1. NCBI lineage: Eukaryota > Metazoa > Arthropoda > Insecta > Diptera > Culicidae > Ochlerotatus > Ochlerotatus camptorhynchus. Next base: position 1,996,571 of record NW_027040953.1, read on the forward strand.
CTGGTTCAAGCCGAGGAGAGCTTCGATATTTCCGCCACGATCTATTTGTGGGCCCATTATCATTGTCTTAAATTGGCTGTCCGGTTACGTAGAAGACGTTTGTGGCCAATCGTGTCGCTGAGATCCAGGAGCTCACCATTCATGCTGTCTGGAATCACGTTCTGTTCAAAGCCAATCCAGCAGATTTCATCTATCGGTGCATGAATCTCGACGAACTCGAAATGAATTCACTGTGGTGGCACGGACCGCAGTGGCACGTTAGCTATACCATGGCCTGCTAAGTACCCTCCAACAAAATCGTTACCGTCAGATGAATCAGAAGCTCGCAAGATCGTCGTACTTCCAGTCGTCGAAGATGAAACGACCAATGATTTAGTGTTACGCTACTCCAGCCTTCGTCTGCTGCTTCGAATAGGCTCTCTCAGACGACGTTTATCAAGTAGACCGTAAGTCCAAGCTCCGCTACTTTCATCCATAGCTCGTGGACGACATTACAAGGTTGCACAACGCACAGATCCCGATCGAAGAGAAGACTTAGTATCCAATCGTCCTCCCGGCCAAGCACCGACTGACCGAAATGATAGCGACCAAAGAGCACCATAAGACGCTCCACGCTGGCCCTGGATTGTTGCTTTCCTCATTACGTCAACGATTTTGGCTTCTTGGCGGTGGGAATTCAGTTCGCCAGGTCATCCACCTATGCATGACGTGCGCCCGAGCTAAGCCGTAATCTCTCAAACAGCTGTAGGGACAACTACCTCTTGTGCGGGTCAACCAGGCGTACCCATTCCAGAATGTCGGCATAGACTCGGCCGGCCCGATCTAAGTGCGCACATCGGTGAGAAACAGGCGTACTCCGTTTTTCAAGGCATACATCGTGGTCTACGTATATCTCGTAACCAAAGCCACACATCTCGATCTCGTGTCTGACCTTACCAGCGAAGCGTTCATTGCCAGCCTTCGACGTTTCACCTGGCTCAGAGGAAAGCCTGCACAGGCATACTACGATAACGCACAAACTTCGTGGGGGCGAAGAGAGCTAGAAGAGCTACGGAAACTGTTCATGTCCCAGCAGCACAAGGAGTCGGTAGCGCGAGAGTGTTCAAAAAATGGAATCCAATTCCACTGCACCCCACCACGTTCGCCTTCGTTTGGTGAAATCTGAGAGGCCTGCGTGAAATCAGTCAAGACCTTGCTCCACAAGATTCTTGGCAATGCACGCCTCACTGAGCCTGAACTGCAACCTTGGATTCATTTAGGAAAGGAATTAAATCAGCTAATGTGGCATCACTCCAGAAAATGCGAAACCAATTCTTTAAAGCTTGGGTTCAGGATATCGTGGAATCATCTCCCTGTGTACCTGTTCAAAACTGTTCGAGATTATCATAAATGATGCTCTGTTCGCGTGCTGCAAAAAATATGTCGATACAGAACAACACGGCTTTTACCCGAAGCGCTCCGTGTCCACGAACCTGGTGCAGTTTACTAACTGTTTGCGATGCATGGGTTCAGGATGGCAAGTCGTATATAGATCTTAAAGCTGCATTTGGAACGGTGGACCATAATAACTTGCTTGCCAAGCTGGAGATACTTGGCGTCTCGTCAACGGCTGTGGATTGGTTAAGATCTTACTTGGTGAATCGTGCGTGAATCGGATGTTTTCTAAAACAACTCGGGAGTTCCGCAAGGCAGTAAGGATCATCGTTGTCACTAATGCACTATTGTCAATAAATCGGTAGTGCCCGTGATGACGATGACAGAGCAAAGAGGTTATAGTCAACTCTAAGTAGCCTGTGATTATCGCTACCTGGGGATGCAAACCGGCTGGGTGCTGGTTACGACTTGGTCGTCCTGAATGAACTTTTTCCACCTCTTCAAGGTGGTTCGTTTAAAAGGACGTTAATAAATGGAAGCACAGGAAGAAAGGCAGTAACCTAGGACCGCTACTGTTTTCGATCTCAACGTCTCCTTTCTGATACCATCAGGATGCCGCGTTTTCTATACAGACGATACGAAAATCTTCGAAATTATCAAAAGTCTCTCGGACTTTTGGGATCTCCAGAATATGTTAGGTATTTTTGCTGACTGGTACTCAAGAAATCGAACCTATCATGTTTGACTGTGTTCGCTACGGACGGTGTCTTGTTCGTGTAGAGCACATAAAGGATCTCGGCGTTACCTTGGACTGCAGACTCACTTTCAGAATCCACTACAATGACATCATCTCCAGAGCTAATCGACAGTTGGGTTTTATTTTCAAAACTGCCGACGAGTTCCGTGACCCGCTGTGCCTCAGGTCACTCTACTGCTCGCTTGTGCGATCCTTATTGGAGTCAAGTTTAGTTGTTTGGTGCCCTTTCCATGCTAGCTGAATCACTAGAATTGAATCGGTTCAACGCAAGTTTGTGAGTTATGCTCTTCGTTTCCTCAACTGGCGTGACCCAACTGTGGCATACGTGCGCATTTCATCGATACGTCGAATAACGGTGCGATGTTAAATGCCTGTGCTAATTTGGCAACACTGATGGTAAATATGTCAGAAATATACATAACCAGTTCAGTTGACTCTGGAAATCTAAACGATTAACAAGTCTATGTTAAACTCCGTTAGCATCCGAAGAAGTCCGCTTAGTGAAATCAGTCCTCCTAGTGGAAACTGTCCTCGATCCGCCCAGTGAAATCGGTTTACCCTGGGTCCGCCCAGTGATTGCCGTCCGGTGAAGCACGGGCATAAAACCAACGAACTTTCCACCGTACGAGGAGCATTACCGTCTCGTGGGAATCGAACCATTAGAGGTGAGACGGACGGTCGCTCAAGCTATGTTCGCTGTAAAGCTGCTTACGGGTGACATTGACTCTCCAACACTGCTGTCACAGCTAAATATGTATGAGAGGCCTCTTCGTCAACGCGACTTTATGTTTTTGGAACCACGGCGCCGAAATTATACACAACACGAGCCAATTCGAGCAATCAGCCGGAAATTCAACAACTTATTTCATCTGTTCTGACGTGTTTCGTCATCGGTTACTTGGCCTTTATCGTACTTTTTTTTTTTTTGACGTCTTTGATTTCTATATGGGGGTACACTTTGTGAAAATCGAAAATGGAACATGTAACAAATTAAGAAAGATTTTGAACGTTAATAACTCAGCTCTTCCTGGTCCAATTTCCATAATATTATCACCAATCGGCTACGCATCGATAGCATTGCCTCCGAATGAAGAAGAAACTATTGAAAAACTGGTAAATGTCCAGCATTGTCCAAAAGCGTTGAATTTACTAACAAATCCACATGCATATGCTGCTTCCCCAGCACAGTCGTCAGAGAGTAGTAAGTAGACGAAACAAGTCGAAGTGGCATTCGCCTCCGATCCTCGGGCGCGTGCGAATAGGAAGGATGGAATTGCGTAATATTTTACACACTCATCGCCATATTCAGAACCAAACGCAAATTCTTCGAGATAACCACCATCCGTCGTCTGGCTCGCCGTGGCGGTGTCTGACGTATCTCCGGTCTGATTTACGAGGTGTGCTGAAGATGTTCCTGAAAAATTAAATCCGTCATGTACGCCAAGCGTAAGCGGCCGCGGATGTCATCTACGTTTTGAAGTGACAGAGACGCGCTCTGTTTGGTTTCAGAGGTTAAATCATCACCAACTTTGGCAACAAAACGGCTCTTTTCAGGGCCACCAAGCTTATTACAGTAAAGAGTAGGAATAGAATTCATCTGCCTGTTTGTCCATATTTAGAACCAACGATCACACAAAATGCTCATGTAATCAAACTGGAAGCAGGGGTACAATATATTTTGATCAACTTTGAATCGCCACGGCCGGATATTTTCGATGGAAGAAGCAACAATCTAGCATCTTATTCGACGAAGACGGCAGGAAACATTTGTGAAGCCGAGTTATTTACGAAAGAGAGTGTCGATGAAGAGAATTGATCCATGTAGATAGGACCTATTGAAAAGTGACGTGAGATTTGTTGTCCGTACTGAGCTCCAATGCTACCGACGCCAGGGAGGCAGCTCCCACACCTGAACCCTACCAATCGACCCATCAACTCAACCGGGGACCAACGGCTTTACTTCCCAAAGGAAGGCGTGATCATAGATGTTATGCCTTAGAACATGCCGGTGGCGCCGACTGAGATTGAACCCAGGCCTGCTGGGGTGAGAGGTAAGCACGCTAACCACCGGCGCCGATATATTTCAAGGTGATATCACGGCGAATGAGATTGACCCAAATTTGAGTTTAGTTATCTCAGAAATAAGAAATAAAGTGCAGGAACTCAGCGATGAGTTAATTTGCCTCATGTTTTCTCTGTTTTTTTTCAGGATTTTCCAAGAAAAAAAATTCCCGAATTTGAGAAAAGTAAGGATTGGATTTACTCAGTCTATTGGTACTACTCCGAGACTGAATAAAATTTTCGTCAATATCCGCATTTTCTGGCAGAGTTTTTAGGTTTTCCACAGGAAACCACGAGACAAATTTACTCATCGCTGAGTTCCTGCATTTTTAGCGATTACGGGTGAACTAAACTCAAATTTGGGTCGTTCTCATTCGCCGTGTACGCAAAAGGAAAAAGAGCCAGTGTCGCTACTTGATAGCAAACTACTCATAATGGGAGGAGTCTTTGTAGCTTTTATACCACTTGGTTGCACATCATTCTGCTTCAACCTGAAAAGATATAAAAGAACGCTGCTGTATGGCATTAGCTCATTTTCGCTTCGTACGGCGTGGTGAACAGCAATAGCAGCAGTAGGAAGGTGGTGGCTAGTCCACTCTTTCACACCTAACAAGCAACAATTGACTGGTCGGTGTCAAACGTGTCTCCGGCCATCGATGTCGTCTACGCTTTGAAGTGACAGACGAACTCTGTACAGCTTCGGAGGTTAAATCATCATTAACTTTGACAACAAAACGGCTCTTTTCAGGGCCATCAAGCTTACATCAGTAAAAAGTTGGAATATAATTTATCTGTGCTTGATTGTCAATATTCAGAACCACAAGCCCCCAACGACCACACAAAATGCTCTCCAGAGTTGTAATCTTGTAACCAAACTTGGAAGCAGGTGTGCAAGTGATTTTGATTGATTCTCTTAATCAACTTTCTCTTTGAAAAAAAAAATACTACCAATCCTCTTCACCAACTAAATGCTCTTCACATTTCTTCCGTCCACTAGCGGTCCTACGTCAAGCTTCCGTTCGTGCCCCTAGGCACAGACCCTTCTACTTTTTGAAAAGAGGCCTTTTCCGTACCGTTGACCGTAACTATTTGTAGCAGATAGAGTTATTGTGGAATAGAAATGAGTAGAATCTAGTGAGCGTGAATCGTGATCGACCGATTTTGATACAGCTAGAGGTATAAATGTGAGGTACCTAAGCTCGTTGACAGCATTCCCAAGTAACATTGCAAGTTTTATCGTGGTTTTCAAGCATTCTACAAGTCTAAATCATTGTTTTCTTTCAGAACCCTCATAAAACTCTAATTGAAGGACTGTGGAAAGAGCGGACGACCAACAAAAGAGATAGCGGTACTAGCGGACCAACAGAGGGAGCAGCTGATTCGTGGAACCGTCAACGAGGCTGGAAACCTCGGCCAGTCACGACGATGGCACAACTCGGTAAATGAGAGTTCTTGCGAGGATGCTACTGGTGCTCCTTGAGGCAGTTGAAATTCCACTGAGAGGGTAGATGAAATTCTCCCGAGAGGGTAAGAAATTCCTCCGAGAAGTTAAAAGGAATTCCTCCGAGAAAGTAGAAGAAATTCCTCCTAGAAGGTAGAAGAAATTCCTCCGAGAAGGAAGATGAAATTCCCCCGATAGGGTAGAAGATATTCCCCCGAGAGGGTAGATGAAATTCCTCCGAAAAGGTAGAAGAAATTCCTCCGAAAAGGTAGACGAAATTCCTCTGAGAAGGTAGAAGAACTTCCTCCGAGAAGGTAGGTGACAATCCTTCGAGACGGTAGAAGAAATTCCCCTGGGAGGGTTTATAAAATTCCCTGAGATGGTTGGATTAATGGATGAACAAATAAACAAAATAAATCGCTTCAGGAAAGTTTGGACAACAGTAAAAAGGATTGAATAACATAACAGAAAAGTTTAGACTCAGTTAGGAAAATGTGGATAAGTTATTCGAAAGTTTGAACTCACTTCAAAAAAAGTTCAGACTCTGTTATGAATCTGCTTTGAAAAGTGTCATCGCAATTAAGAATTTCCTGAATCTTTTCTGATTTGGTAAAAAAAATGTAAACCACTGTTCACAAAAATTGTATCATTAAGTTGCATTGCAGCAAGGAAGTTTGTAAGTTAAGAAATTAGATCGAATGCGAAAATCGGACGACTACGGTGACCTGGGCACATCGTTACAATGTCGGATAACTACCCAATGAAAATGGTTCTTGGTAACGATCCGACTGGAACAAGACGAATACAAAGCGCAGCGAACAAGGGGGATCCGTCAGATTTAATGCGGCTTACCTAGTGAGTTGCCGTAGCGGGCATATTCTGCTACATAATAAAATTATATATGATATTCTGCAACATAATAAAATCCATCAAAACGAGTATCCATTCCGAAATGAATTAGCGATATTCGAGAACAAAGGAACGATCCTGTTCTGTGTCGATGGGAAGCCAAATCGGAGCAGCTCCAGGAGTCCGTGATGTCACGTGATATTGTCATACGACGCTTTCCGAACAAGAATATTGTTCCACCCGACTTGGATACAAATAAAAGTTTGTAAACAACAACGTAACAGCAATTAATCACTATTGAATCTACAAATCGACCCAGTGCTTAAATTATGGAAATAAATGAACGAGCGAGGGGCGTGCTCGAGCGGTGCAACACCCTGTGCAAGAAAAATAATGATACACTGAATATTTTTTTAAATTTTATTTTTTTATAAAGTAGACTCCGTCTTACAGGAAGGTACTCTTTAATTTAAAATTTGCGACCGTCACGAAAAGGTGTAAGGCTTTGAACGCTTATAACTTTGTTATTTATAGATCAAAATAAATACAAATACACCAATCGATAGGAAATACCTCTCACAATATGCTGCAATAAATGCTTTTCCAATTTTCTCAAAAAAAAACGTTGAAAAACTTACATATAAAAGGTGATAATTTTATCACTGTTTCGATGAAATAAACGTTCTCCCCAAACCAAGTCGTCATAATCGAGTACCATTTGGTTGTGCATCGTTTTGCTTGAATCTTTAAAACTACATAAGAGCTCTGCTGTCGTTCCTCCGCACATCGTCAGATTCGCTGCCAGACTGTTGAGCAGTTCAGTCGATTTGAATTCTCTCTAGTTTCGTTCGTTCGTTCGCAAGTCGAATTAGCTCCGCGTTGTGTAGTGACGCTCTCGCTGACCCAGCCATGGGTAAGAAATCGCGCGGTAACGCGAGTGCCGGTTTACCGGGAAAACAGACTCTCCCAGGAGACGGCGCGACCACCGAGCCAGCCCAGAAGAAGCAGAAGAAAACCCCATTGCCCATCCCGACAGGCGTTGCGGACCCGCAGCCGGGGCCTCCCGGAACTAAACGACCCAGACCTGAAGACAGCAGCGCCACCGTATCAGCAGCAAAAAAGCTGCTGAGCAACAATCCGTTCTCCGCCCTGCAGAACGGAGCCCAGCCGCAGTCGGACCCTGAGACGGTGCCGAAAAAAGTTAAGTTGCCAGCCTTCTATGTGAAGGGCTTCCCTCCCGGGCTATGGGAGCAGCTGGATTTCTACATTAAGCAGGGCCTTCGCTGCACCATTCAACGGTGCACGGAAGGCTACAAACTGATGGTCCCGGCCGAAAAACACTTCAACGCAGTTCAGGCCCTCTTGGACAGAATGAAGCTGGAGTACTTCTCCCACGACATCGAGGCCACCAAGCCACTGAAAGTGGTGCTGCGCGGGCTCCACGACATGGACACCACCACCTTAATGGACGAGATTAAGGCGAACGGCCTCAAGCCGGTCGAAGTACACAAGATGACCCGCAGCAAGGCCATCAAGTATCGTGACCAGCTCTACCTGGTCCATCTGGAGAAGAACTCCACAACCGTGAAGGATCTCCAGACGACACGCACACTGTTCCACATCGTAGTGAAGTGGGAGCGGTATAAACCCACCCACCGTGGCGTCACTCAGTGCTCGAACTGCCTATTGTTCGGGCACGGCACCAGGAATTGCCGCATGGCCAGCCGCTGCATCAAATGCGGCAAAAACCACAAGATCGACAACTGCGACAGCATCGAGGAAGCCGCTCCCACATGCGCCAACTGCGGTGCCGCCCACAAGGCCACGAGTAAGGCCTGTCCGAAGCGGGCCGAATACGCCGAGATCCGGAAGAAGGCCTCGTCCAACAGCCAGCCCGGTCGCAAGAAGGTTCCAGAAAACAACGCGCAGAACTTTCCTCCGTTATCACCGGTCCAATCACGGCCAATTCCAGTGTTGCCGCCGCTCCCGCTCAACCAACAGTTGGCTGCTGCCCAGTTGGCTGCCGCTGCAGTACCCGGTCAAGCCTCCGGGCCATCGACGGATCCCCCTGCTCCGGGATTGGCCGGTACAACCGGTGAAGCTACAGACGATTCTCCGCTGTCAACGGATGAGATCGTCACACTGTTGGCCCAGGCCATCATCATCAAGCGCACCTGCGCAACAAGAACACAACAGCTCCAAGCTATCATCTCCTTCGTCGCTAATTATGGACCGTGAACCCATAAAGATCGCCAACTGGAACGCTCGCTCCGTAGGGGCGAAAAACATTGAGCTTGCAGACTTCCTCCGCAAGCACGACATCGACGTGGGCCTTCTCACCGAGACCCACCTCAAGACCGGTGACAGCTTCTGGCTGCCCGACCACAGCATTGTCCGGCTTGATCGCACCAGCTCCAGGGGGGGCGGTGTCGCGGTCATCATCAAGAAAGGCATCAAGTACTGCACCCTACCCCACTACCGCACTTCCATCATCGAGGCCGTCGGCGTTGAGGTGGAAACATCGACCGGAAACGTCCGGTTCATCGTTGTCTACTGCCCCCGGCAATGTACCGTTAGCAATGGTACAGCACAGCAGTTCAAGAACGACCTTGCCATCATAACCCACACCAATGCCCGCTTTGTAATCGGAGGGGACCTGAACGCCCGGCACGAGGCCTGGCGGAACTACCAGCAGAACCAGAACGGCCGCCTGCTATTCGACCATTCCCAGCATGGTCTCTATTCCGTCTGGTTTCCGGACGAACCAACCTTCACATCACCGACGGGCAACCCATCGACGCTGGACCTGTTCTTGGCAAACACCAGATTAGCCAAGCCGGTTGCCGTCAACGACCTGAATTCGGACCACCAACCGGTGCTGACCGAGCTGGGCTACAACGTGGCCCCTGCACCGTGCCAGCGGAAGGACTACCATCGAGTCAACTGGGTCCAGTTTCGACGCGTGGTCGACCGCCACATCGACGACAACCCACCGCTCGACACAGTGGATGACATCGACCGGGCCCTGGAGGGTCTCCATCAAGCCATATCCGTGGCTGACGAAGAGTGCGTTCGACGAGTTCCTGTGAGGGGTAAGTTTCAAGCAATTGATTCCCACACCAAACTCTTGATTCGGCTCAGAAATGTTCGTAGACGCCAGTTTCAGCGGACTGGGGATCTGCAGCGTAAATACGAAATGGTCGATCTGAATCGGCAGATCGCTTCCAGAATGGTCTCAATCCGGAACGAGAGTTTCGGGCGGCTCGTTCAGAACCTGGACGACCGTTCCAGACCATTCTGGAAGGTTGCCAAGGTGCTGAAGTCTCACCCCAAGCCCATTCCACCACTTAGAGTCAATGACGAACGGCTTATCACCAACGAAGAGAAGGCCAATGCAATTGGGGAGCACATTGCCCAGTCGCATTTGCTTGGCTCTACAATCCCAAGTCCACTCGAGAACCAGGTTGCGCAGTGCGTCCAGACGTTAGATGCCTCCCCTTGTGCCGTCCTTCCAGAAGAACGGATTACAGAGGAACAAATTTGCTCAGCGCTGAAATATAGTAAAAACATGAAGGCTCCCGGGTTTGACGGAATATTCAACCTAGAGTTGAAAAATCTCAGCGCGAGGGTGCACTCGCTGCTGGCTGCCATCCTCAACAGATGCTTGGAGCTGCACTACTTTCCAAGCATCTGGAAGGTGGCAAAAATCATCCCGATCCGCAAACCTGGGAAAGACCCTTCACTACCGTCAAGCTACAGACCGATTAGCCTGCTCTCAGCGCTGAGCAAGCTGTTCGAAAAATTGATCCTCAGCCGACTAAACAAGTTTGTGGAGGAACATGACATTCTTCTTCCGGAACAGTTCGGGTTCCGTAAGGGGCATTCCACCAATCATCAGCTAGTGCGGGTGATGAATAACATCCGGAGTAACAAAGCTGTATCCAAGTCCACAGCCATGGCCTTGTTAGACGTCGAAAAGGCGTTTGACAATGTCTGGCACGACGGACTTATATACAAGCTTTGTAACTCCAACTTTCCACCATACCTTGTGAAAATCACCCGTAACTATCTCCAGCAAAGGTCGTTCAGGGTGTCGTTGAATAGTTCCCTTTCGGGACAATTTCCGATCCCAGCAGGTGTTCCGCAAGGGAGTCTGCTGGGACCACTGCTTTACAGCATCTACACGTCGGACATCCCTCCTCTAGGAGACGGTTGCGTGTTCTTTCTGTTTGCAGATGACACCGCGATAGCCGTCAAGGGTAGGATGCCTCGTGAAATTACGAACAAGCTCCAACGATGCCTTGACACCTTTACTGATTATGCCACCACGTGGAAAATCAAAATCAACGCCTCGAAAACCCAAGCGATCATGTTCCTTCACAGACAATCGCCAAAACTTAAACCGTCTCCCTCCTGTACCGTAATAATGGATGGTACAAGGGTCGAGTGGTCCACTGATGTTACTTATCTCGGGATGTTGTTCGATGAGAAGCTCCTGTTCCGCTCGCACATAGAGAGAACCCTAGTTAAGTGCTCCGCCTTGGTTAGGTGTTTGTATCCGCTCATTTGCCGCAGATCCCGCCTCTCAAGGCAAAACAAACTGGCTGTTTACAAACAGATCATAGCCCCCGCGATCTTCTATGCCGCCCCGGTGTGGGAATCGTGCGCTCAGACCCACAGGAACAAAATCCAGGTTGCACAGAATAGAGTGTTGAGGATGATCCTAGATCGTCCATTCGACACAAGAATAGCAGACCTCCATCAAGAGGCAGAAATTCCCAAAGTAGATTCCAAAATTGATGATATGACAACTAAATTTATTCAAAAATGCAATCTTTCTGCTTTAATAAGCAATTTGTACATAGTAGGTTAAGTGTATATAGTAGAGTAGGTTAGTTTTAAGCTGTAAATAGTAGTATTAAGTAGTTTCTCTTCAAATTCTAAAAACAAAACAAACCAATCCCACCAAGGTGGTCGACCGTGTACTAAGTCTAAGACTAATTCTGTAAAACAAATTTTAAATTTTGCCCATACCTAAAGATGAAGAAAGCAATTAAATCACTTAGTAAAAAATTTATATGGTAATCGTCCAAGTTAAACTAAAATAAAGATCATTTAAACTAAACTTCCTCCGCACATGGTCATTCGATGCTAGACCATCTAGCAGTATAGTTCGTTCGTTCGTTCGCTCCGCTATCGTGTTTCTTCTAATTATTTTTATTTTTTTTTTTTTTGTTACTTTCACATCGTAGAAGTGCCGTCATCGACAGGCACATTGGCAAGTCAAATTGCTTTTGCCACTAAACAAAGCATGGTTCTACTTCTGCATCGGAGGGTCCTAGTAAAAAGTCCCAAATGGACGAAAGCGCTGCTTTGGATGACGCAGCAATCGGTGCTCGGAGTTTAAAATGGCGGTGGTGACGCCACTGAAATTGCCAAAAAGGAGCGGATTCCCCAGCTGTTTACCCCAATGAAGGACAGCGCCAAGCTTAGGGATGAGCTGGCAAAACTCAAATTGTTCCCGCGATTCAAGATCTGTAGCGTAGGAACAAAGATCATATGCTCCAGCCTACAGCAGAACAAGTCGGTCGGTGACCTGCTGAGGAACAGTACGGTGGAGTTTTACACCCACGATTTACCTTCGGTGAAACCATTAAAGGTTGTTTTACGGGGACTGCCGTCGTACCCCGTCGTATTGGGTGCTGCCGTAAAAGATGAACTGGTGATGCTCAGATTGAAACCAGAGGCGCTCCACCCAATGAATCGGCGGCCTATGCCCACTACTAACTATCGTGACCAACTGTTTCTGGTCTACTTCACGAAGGCTGATGACACCAAGCCGAAGTGCATGAATTGCGGCGGCACTCAACGTACACTAAAAGCGATCACGGATGAACATTACCCGGCAATCCAGCCTCGTCGCCTGGTCCCAAATCTCCCACCGCTACCCCTCAACAATCAACGAGCCGCCCCCTCAGCTCAGGATCGCCTCAGCGGCCCTACCAAATCAAGTTTCTGCCTCGGCGCCTGGGCTATCGCATCGCATTGACGAATCTCCGTTTACATTGGAGGAACTAGTAACGCTGGTTACAGAGATGATCGTCATCCTGCGCACCTGCAATACTCGATCTGAACAGCTTCATGCTGCCTTATCTCTCGTCACCAAGTATGGACCGTGAAGCTATAAAAATTGCAAATTAGAACGCTTGCTCGCTGACGAACAAGCATAGATCTATTCGATTACCTCAACACCAAGGAAATTGACATTGCTATCATCACCGAGACGCACTTGAAGCCTGAACTGATCGTATTCCTTCCCGAATTCCAGCTTGTCAGACGTGACCGCACCTGCTCGGGGGGTGGTGGAATGGCCATCGCTGCAAGACGAAACATCAGTTGTCGGCTGCTACCAAACTTCAAGCTGAAATCAATCGAAGCCATCGGAGTGAAGATGAGCACATCACTTGGCCCAATTACCATCATCGCGGCCTACTGCCCCCAGCAATCCAACAGCAGGGACGGGTCGTCAGTGGCCCTACGGAAAGACATCATAAAACTCACCCGGTGATGCGGGAACTTCATCATCGCTGGCGACCTGAACGCAAAACACCAAGCTTGGGGCTGAATGAAGACCTGCAATGATAATGTTTGCACCATCGTACAAATAAGGTTCCCGTTTCACCTGTGCAGACAATGCCTTAGTTTTCTTTGTATGCACGTAACCTATAGCTCATACTAGTAGGCTGTGTATAAAAGAAAATGATTTACTTAGTTTGACAGTTGCACCATGACGAAGTGGCAGCAAATTCGTGATTTGTCCCACGCGCAAATGTCGCAAAAAGACATTTCAATCGCCGTGGGAGTGTCCCGGTGGACCGTCAAAAGGGTTTTAGACCGAGAAAAGAAAGGACAACTATCCGTGAAGGTGGCCACAGGTCGTCCGAGGTCAGCTCGGGTTCCGAGGGTTATCGCGGCGAAGGATATAGGGCCGCCATCCAGCCCCGATCTTAATCCGCTGGATTACTCAATATAGCGCATCATGAAGGCCTGTTCTAAACGCCACCCGAGTACAGCAAGCCTCAGACAAACATAGACCCGTACCTGGAGAGAAATGGATCCAGACTACATTATTAGTACCTGCCCTGCATTCCGGAAGTGTGTGGAGGCCGTAATTGCTGCAAGTGGAAACTCGATTGATGATTAACATAGTTTAAGACTCTGAATAAATAAAAAAAAACTCGAAAACGAAATTTTTGAGATTTTTTTTTAATTTTGACATTGCTCAATGGTGCAAACATTATCACGCATACGGTATACCATCTTGGCTCCGAACACTCCCACCCGGTTGAGTGGGTCTGGAGTTCATGCGACCATCGACATCTACGTCAGCAACATGGGACACAAAATCTCGCAACCTGTGGCCTTCCAGGAGCTCAGCTCGGACCACTACCCGGTGGTAGCCGTTTGTGTTTTATGAGGGTACTGTAGACCATGATTTAGGCTTGTACAGTGCTTTAAAATCTCAATAAAACTTCCAATGTTACTTGGACTGGGATGTGCAATACGTGCTTGTGAACGATTTTCCACCGGAGGTATCCCACTGCGATCAAGCGTTTGGTTAAACGTGTTATCCATAACAAATAGACAAAAGAAAAACTTGAGATTTGTTCTGGCCTTATTTAAAAATTTCAAAGACGCCATTGTGAAAACAAATACAAGATCCAAAAGGGCCGAATCATAGTAATTATGTGATAGCCTTTAACAAACAATTTAGCAAAGTTCGGAGATGGTCGAGGAAAAAATTAATATTTTTTATTGGTATTTGGCCTGGATCTGCTCCATAAATTCCTCTCAGCTTTAACATTATTATTGATTTTTCAGAACTTAATGTTATTTAATAATTAAATTTACATAATTTCTTCTCATGTCGTTTTTTATAAAGACGGTAAGTAATTTGTAAATATTTAATACATGTACACATTCTTGACTATTCATCATCGTCTTCTTCTAGGATTTTTAAGCTTATGTTTCAAGCGTTTTACAGGTTCTCAACTTAGTGTTCAAGATGCACTTCCACCCTTATTAATTGAGAGCTTTCTTTGACAGTCAATGTATGAATTTATACATCGTGTGTGTCAAGTACAATGATACTCTATGCAAAGGAAAGTCGAGAATATTTCCAACCAAAAAGATTGCCACAACCAGACCATGAATCGAACCCGCCGTCGCTGGCTTTGTAATACCTTACCTATACTGACTAGGCTATCTGAGGCCCCACATTATTGAATATAACTATCATCAATGTGAATAATAGAAAAGCCTACGGTGAAATTCCGATCTTGTTTTAGCTACAAAAAATTGACGCCGTGTTGCGAAAAACGGACCGTCGCTGTATTGCTATTTTTAAATAGAGTCGTTAATCGTACTCAACAAAATAAATAAGCTTTGCTCCAGTGTAATTGCCACGAGAACAAGTGTTCTAACAGCTTGTAAAAATTAAATCAGCACAAATCACCCCCCTGACACTGCCACTCATCACAGGATCCATTCCCCCACCCCAACGCCGCAGCAGGGTGTGTGTAATTAAGCCAAAACGAGCTCACCGGTTTCAAATAAAAGTCAACTCGAGTTGAGAAATTGCAACTCTCGAGCGAGGAGGGAACAATTCACCTGTGCAATGCAATGAGGGCGACGACGACGACGACGACGTCGTCAGAATCCAGGGACACACCTTCTCCTCGTTAGGGTTAATTTTCAGAAGCACACAAAGTAGCGGTTGCACGGTACTCTGAACCTCGAGGCTGGTGCTGCTGCTGGTGGAGGTGATATTGGAGTGAGTACATAATTTTCACCTTCAGTCCTGCCTGGCAGCAGTTGGAGAGTTGAGTGGTACCTTTGGACTGGCTTGAGGGAATTCAGTAGTCCAGAACGGTAGCTCCTGCTCCAACAGCATTGCAGGTGTTGACGGTAGGGTTCGAGGTTGACTTTTCCCCCAAAAGCAGCTTGTCTCTACGACGATGACGACGACAGAGGTTGGTTATAATCGTTAGTTACAAACTGTTGGTTCTGTATGCATGGGATCCCGTCTGGTCTAATTGCGGAATCAAGTGTCACAAAGGGGAGTTTGTTGGGAAGTTTGGACGAAGATGGGGCAGGAGCAAATAATTCTAATTTGATAATATCACTGACTTTTGTCACGAAACATGATGACGATAATTGGTCGGTTGTTTAGATAAACTCTCTACCTCGGTCTCTCGACTTCGGTTCGGTTGATGTGGTTTCTGGCTGACGAGGGGAACGCTGCTGCTAATAGCAGCTAACGAGGTAATTATAAAGTTTTCAAGGAAAATGTCAGACAGATGGAGATCACTGAGTGGATAATTTGACCTTTGCCTGCTTCGTGATACAAATTAATGAGGCAGCAACGGGCTCACTGCATTCGCCAATTTTTACTACAATCAAATACGTATAACTCTTTCTCCAACTTGTTCGACTCATTTTTCCTGCTGTCGCTGCCATTTGTTGAGGCAAATAAATTCGATAAAAATAGTGAAAACATCAAAACTGTGATTCAACAACACCCCCCCGCTCCGAAACTGCCAATGGGATCCTAGGGCGGAAATTGTGTTGCAAATGTGTTGCAACAACCAGCGTCAGAGCTTCCAGCATATGTCGAACATACATCGAACGAACGAAACCGAAAAAGCCAGTTGGTTGGCCATCAATCTTTCACGCAATCACCTTCCCCTCGCCACCCTCTCCCTCCCTAGTCAGCAGACTGGCCAATAAATGCCACCAGCAGCCAGAAGCCAATCGGTCAGAGAAAGAGGATAAGCGTATACAAACACACACACAACAACACGTACTATTTATTTGCGTTTGCAAAACAAATTTATCACGACGCTGATCGACGTGCCAATAATACGAATAAAATTTGTTTTAACAGTTGAACACTTGCCACCGTGACCAACGCTCCGAAACCTCCCGCCCGATACCCCTCAGCAGTTTCGTGGTGGTTTCAAGCAAATCCGTCCCGTGGAAGAGTTCTTTCGCAAAATTTGCTTGCATGTACGATTTTCAAAATTAAAACATCAATGGTATCATTATTTGATGGCACTATGACTAGGGTAGGTGTACCAATTGTGGCTATATGTTCCTTTTATGTTGTATTCCAAATATGTCCTATGGGATTCCCACATACCATAATTGGAACACATCATAATAGGAACATCTACCCTATACGGGTTTGGCCGAAGGTAATCAAAGCTGTGGGACCGTTCGCATGCCTATCCTGGTCATCATAAATTGAACTTTTTCTGCCTTCCCGAACCTTCACAACTTGACAAAGTCACATAATGTACAGTGCACAGTGCTGCTAGGGGTATCAAAACACGACGTTTTTTATTTACGCTGAAATAGTTGATTATAATAGAGTACACACAGATTCGCAAATCGTTTCGGACCGATGTTTTTAGAATTACTTGTTATTTTACACAGTTGTTTATTATTGTCCAACATGTCATTTTACATATTTGGTTCCCTAGATTTGTACACGACTAACACTTGAAAAGGGATTATGCAAAAATGATACGCATCAATAGAAAAACATATATCTCGCGAACGATTTGTTTGATCGAGATGGTGTCTTCGTCGAAGTTGCGGACAAGTATTGTGCCTTTCAAGAAAAAATATACACTGTAAAAAAATATTTTATTATACAAAATCAAAATTATAAACAAAAATTAAAATTACTCAAATAGCATATATTTATTTTGATTATGTTTTATATTTATATTGTAAATTTATATTAAGTTATACCTACTGACAATGAATATTTGCTGGGCAATTCTGGATCAACAATAGAAAAAGACCCATCAGTATTTGTAAACAAACCGTTCGAAAGCCCTTTACTTGCAAAGCGAAGGCCACCTACGTAAACCAACACCATCATCGGATAGGGGAAACTTCTACCTATACGATGATGGTGTTGGTTTGTGTGGGCGGCCTTTTCGATTTGTGAGTAATGGGCTTTGGAACGGTTTGTTTACAAATGCTGATGTGCCCTTTTCTATTGTTGATCCAGAATTCATAAACAAAAAATTTATGAATAATTGAAAAAAGTACTATTTTCCAAAATACTAACTACAGTTATTAACGGCGCCGGTGGTGTAGTGGTAAGCGTGATTACCTCTCACCCCAGCAGGCCTGGGTTCAATCCCAGTCGGCGCCGCCGGGATGTTCTGAGGCATAACATCTCTGATCACGCCTTCCTTCGGATGGGAAGTAAAGCCGTTGGTCCCCGGTTCATGAGTTGATGGGTCGATAGGTAGGGTCCAGGTGTGGGAGCTGCCTTCCTGGCACGTCGGTAGCATTGGTGCTCAGCACGGAAAACAAGATCGACGAAAAAAAAAAACAAACCAAAGGAAAAAAAAAAAAATAAGAGCTTATTCATGAAAAAATATGCTTCTTACTTAATGGCTTATTCAGCCTTTAATCAGTTCAAATTGTTTGTTGGGGAGTGTTTTAAAACCTCCAGTGAGTTTGAGGAGTTTTAGCATGCCTGCCAATAATGCCTAAATGGACAAAAACGAGCAGGCCATTCTTTGAGCATGTGAAAGCACAAGAAAATGCTATAAAATGGTGAAGAAATCACACCGCCCCCACGTGACCCTGTGTCGAAATACTTGCATTGCAAAGTGTCACTTCTCAGAATTTAAAAAGGCGTATTTGTGGAACCAAGGGACGAATAAGTGTTTGAAATGACAATGAACAATCTAAGCAACCTGGTTTATTTCTAGTGATTTAAAAACGACTCGCGAACACGACCAGACCATCTCTGCGCGGATCTAGGCTAATTATTTTTCGATTATGTCAATAAACAATACTAAAATCTTTCATGTTTAACATTTATCTCGTTACAATTCAAATTGTACGAATCTCAAAGAGTGTTTAAGGTTTCATCTTCGTCGCTGTCTAAGAGATACGGGGGCGAAAACTAACCACTTTTCTGTCAAACGTGAACCAGCTCGTGATTGGCCGATTTGAAAGGCGTAAGATAGAGATAAAAGAGTAAGAAGCCACCTGTCTTCTCTTCCTCTTAGGTCGCTGTCACTGTTCTCACCGTTGTCACCTGTCAATGACATTTATATAAGGTACGGCCCAGAGCGCTGCTTGTTTGAGTTAGTAACTCAAAAAATGTAAACATCAGCGATTAACTGATTGGTGACGTCAAACTATAACAACATGTCTAGAATTTGTATGGAAATAAATGGAAATCATTAACTAAAAACGTTTATTTGGTTTTAACGTTGAATCAAACCAACCAATAAGCTTCTCATTGCTTAACTCTTTCCATCCCAGAAAGGTTTGGGATGTTATGAAATGCAAAAATACGTTTTTCTTTAGTCAAAAGTATGCAGTTCCATCCGTCGATGCATCAGTAGTAACACTCGTTAGAATGAACAAAATGTTGTTGATCACTAAATAGTTCCAACATGAATAGAAAAGAAATAATTAAAATGTTTAAATAATTGACTAATAAGTTTGAATGCATGAAATGTTGATTTACATCTACTTGCTTTTAAATATCTGGAATAAGTTAAGCTCAAAGGATCAGACGAGGGATTAGATGCCTATGATACTGTCAAATTTGTTATTCATTTTGTTCATTTGATATCGTTTCGAATTGTTGAAAATTTATGGCAGTCCAAGTTTGCATTCGAGTCCTTGAGGATGCGCACTCCATATGAATTTATTTGCTTCTGTTGTATTTAAACTTTTGTTCAACCATTATAATACAGTTGAAGTATTTTCTAGTTGATAAATACATGGTTCAGGATAAAATTCAGTTGCAGAAAATGAGAACTGATTACATTAAGGCTCGTTCTTCATTGTCCATTGTCATTTACGATTGGGAGGGATTCAGAATTGAAACCTAAAACAAAAATATGTATATAGCATATGTATGGAACTTAAACAAATCTAGATCGAGCTTGAATAAGTGCCTAAATGCTTTTGTTAATAAAATACTTCTCTCTATGATTAGCTGTTAGGTCCTTGTTCTAGCTCTATCTAGAAATACAAACGTTACGTTGGCACTTTGCTCGATGATCGGATTGGTGTTCAATGACTGTGACGTTTCTTCATATGTCTTACTCGAATGTTTATCCGTTTGTTAGCATATGCTTTAATGATTTTGTCAGGTATCCCTGGAAACTGCTTTTTGATCATAGCAATAGATCGTTTTTCAACGTCTTTTGTGTTTCGAAATCCAACTTCCTCAGTAATTGGCCCAGTATTATTGTGGATATGATTAAAAAATGCGTCCATTTGATTATACACGTTGCTCCATGAATGGGATGGCTGAATAAGTCCACCGTAGGAAAGGTCTTGAACATAGTTCTCCGAACATAGACCATTTTCCATCTCGTTTTGCAGTTCATGGGTATGATTACCCAGATCCGGAAAATTTGTCTTGAGGCCTCGAGC
Organism: Ochlerotatus camptorhynchus; assembly: GCF_037179485.1. Classification (NCBI taxonomy): domain Eukaryota; kingdom Metazoa; phylum Arthropoda; class Insecta; order Diptera; family Culicidae; genus Ochlerotatus; species Ochlerotatus camptorhynchus. The sequence continues at coordinate 2,016,541 of NW_027040953.1, forward strand.
TATAAATCCAGCTACATACTCAGCACCATCAGTTTCCTCCAAAGTTCGTTCAGTTGGAACAAACTGCCAAGGATCGAGTTGTTCATCGTTGTCACCGTGGTCTTCGTTACTGTTCAATGTATTTGGTACTTCATTACTGTAGTTCTTTTTTTTTTCCTTAACATCTTCGCCATTATGTAATCTTCATCAATTTGGTTATTTTGCGTGTTCTGATTTCGTTTAAGTTGGTTTATGTTTTTACCCAGAAAAACCAAACGCAAGCGATCAAGAGCCTGTAATGGCGTAGGATGATCATGCGTACCACCGTTTAATCTAAGAATTGCAAATAGATTTTAGATGAAATCCTGATTCACTTTATGCGTCATAATGAAGTTAACATCGAATTGTGTACGCATCATAATTAGCAATTTTTTCACAGACGTTTTGACACCAAAATTGCCTTTTGAAAAATCTGCAATGAAAGTAAATATTCAAAGTAATAAAAGTAAATAGTAATACGTAAACTAATAAATCTTGCTTAACATTTGAAAAGGGCCTAAAAAATTTTGTAAAAAAATATTTTCCCTACCCAATGGTGTTGTTGGTTTTCGTGGGTGTACTTCGGGTCACGTGAAAAGGGCCTTACAAGTCGTTTGTTAACACAAAGTTATAAGCCATTTTCAAGTGTGTTGCGAGATATCTGGAATATGTATTACCTGTAAGTGTGCAGCTTTCGGTAAACATTGGCGCTGTAATGTTCTCATTTCTCGCATCAGTTCTGCCATATCATCGAGAATACGGTTTTGGTTTTCTAGATCCATCCCATAACACTTTTTGCTAGGAACGTTTTGTTTGATTAGGTACGAATTCATTACATCGAACCATAGGTTGATTTTTTCGATGATTTCGGCCAATAACATAGCCTCTTCATATTCCCCGAAATGGCGTCGCAAATTGACAGCCGTTGTATGGCTTAACAATTGCGCAGCGAGTCTGACGTTCTGTCTCTCAGCTCCAATTACTTTAATATGTTTCACAGAAAGTTTGAACATTGCGTTCAATTCCACGTTTCTGAATTGTGGTTCTTCTCTTGAAAGTGGTTTTTGTAAAGTTGACGCTTTCTCGACCAACAACTCCAAGATTTTTTTTGTGATAAGTTTTCCTGTTGAAATATAAAGATTGAAAGCTGTATGACCTGGTGCTGACCAAATTCAACGGATGCTTCCTTATGGACGCTGAAACGTATGTCGAATTGAACTTCCGGGACAGAAATTCCCAAAAAATATAAAATTGTTTTTTCGGGTAATTTTGCCGGTAAGCTGATAAACTGGCAGAGCATCTGCAGCTGTGGCCAGAAGACTCTGATTTTCACCACAACCCGCAATATGAACGGACAGTTATACCAACAATCAATACGAAACTAACGATTTTAAATTGGCTCACCATTGAAGTAGCCTATTGGTCCCAAGCAAACGATTAACGTACCCTATTCCAGTTGAAATTCTATTACTACACTATGTTTGTTTTGATTCGCTATGCAAGTTTGACAGATAACATCAGGGGTGTGTGGATTCATGCAGAACATGCAGGGGTGAGTGAAATAGCTTGGGACTGCTTGGGACCGTTATTCTGGTACTGAGTGAGCCAAAAATAATAATGATTTTCTTCGGGACCCAGTGGTCTTAGAGTTACCTCTATGGTGTTAGGTCCCGAACAGAGGAAAAAAAATGTTTGTTTTGATTCGCTATGAAAGTTTGATAGATAAAATGAGGGGTTCGTGGATTTTCGTATGTTTCGAGTATGCATCGATTAGCTTGGGACCGAAGATAGTACCAGAGCTGAGCCAAAAAGTTGAGCTCATTTCTTCGGGACCTTCTGGTCTTAGAGTTACCCCTATGGTAAGAATGCGCAACAGTGGTATCGCAATAATGAAGAAGACGTCATTGAGAAAGGGATGAACCCCCCAAACTGTCGGAAGCTAAACTAAAGAAGAGTGAGGAAATGGCTAAGGATGCTATTTTAATGGCCAGCCACTGGTAAAAAGCAGCCGGTAAGGTTGAATAGCAGTTTATGCAGAAGTTAATGGCACTTATCAAGTCCAAAGTTCGAATTTTCATTCGAGAGGAATAAATCTTATAACTTTTTATAACGTTTTATCGAGGGGGACGAAAGTAATCTGTTCTACATTTCTTTTAACGAATTTCAATCAAATTTGCTTGATTTTCTCGAATTTGGTTTGGATGCATTCGATTCGTTATGGTTCCATCCACTATTCATCGATAATCTTGAATGTGTTAGAAATATCGAGCATTATGCTGATATTATTTTCAGAGTGTAGCGTGATGTGAACTGTCACTTCCTGAGCACCTGCTTTTGTGATTGTTTCAAACCCTTCAAGATTCAAGTTCCAACTCTGGAAGCAACGAAAATATCTGCAAGGAGGGTTGGTGTCCTAATTGACTACCGGCATTGATGGCCAAACGTGACCAAACCATAGATGCCGTGTCGGTGCTTATGTTCACCGGATGCCAGGGTTGTCCAAATCGTATTCCGTGATCTTGAAGCGAGTATACCCCCAAGGCAAAGATGAATGCAGTTCCTCTTCTTTAAATATATCTAGAAAACTTCCTTTACATGGTGGGCATGCCTTGAATTCCTAGCTATCATTGAGAGAAGTCATTGTTTACAAAAGCTGTTACGTACTACTTCCAGCTCTATCCATAGATTTGATTTAGCACAAAGATTTTCGAGCTCGACCAACAATACAGAAGGGCGGATCAAACAAATTGTAAGGACCTTTTCTAGCATACCGAAGCTCACCCAACCAATCGAACACCACTATCGAATAGCAAAAAAATTTCCCCTACCTGTTGGTGTTGCTGGATTTTCAAGGCAAGCTTCGATTCTCGAGGAAAGGACATTAAAAGTTTGATTACAAAAGCTTGTTCGCCTTTTTGTATTGTTGGTCGAGATTTCACGATGTTTTTTTCTTATAAACAAACGGTTGTCACCGTTACTTGTCATGTTAATTATAGAGATGTGATCCGATAACAGAGATGTGAACGATATAAACAGATATTATCCGTTTTTAGAGATTTAAGCTCGATTATATCGGACATAATCGATAAAATGGATTTGTCCGACTATGAATCGATTCATCGAACTTTAGAGTTAGTTTTTGCAACATTTGATAAAATCTGGTACTTTCTTCCCCCTCGCGTTTTATTCTAAACCAAACAAATTCCAAACATCCATCGCATTTGACAATTCAACTTGTTTCTCTTCCGCTGCACCTAGATGGAAACGGGCAATTAAAAAATTGTGTGAATAAATTATTTGTTATTTAATATAAAATCAATGTTGGGAAAATATCAAAAAATTAAATCTCACCAATGCCCAAGATCGCGCTTGATTTTCGTAGACAGATATCAACATGCATACAGCTGCGGTTGATTTTGCAAGCTGTGATATCGCAGCTCGGAATATCAAGCTAACAAAACTCACCTGCTGCAAATTTCACCAAACTGTGGTGAGATTGAGTTTAATGATTTTTGCTTTACACCCGAACGCAACGGAAACTTCCATAACGACTGGCAGCAGTCGCTTTGTGTCTGACATCGATGAACAGTAAAAAGAGATAGCAAACTATACTTTCTCTTTCTAAGAAAACGATGTGCAACGAAATCATTTTTGTGTCTAGTCAACTCTCCGCTTGATTTTTGCACGTTGTGAATAGTCTCGCAATATCAAAGGAGCTTGTAAAACCAATATCAAGCATAATATTTTGTTCATGAGAGCGGGAAAATATAATTTCATTGATGATTGTTCCGACACTGTATACAATCATGAATAAAACATGTTGTTTCATAACATCGCGATTAACATTTGAAAATGGTCTAAATTGTTGAAAATACATAGTCATTATTATTTTTTATTTGCCTTAACTAGAGAACCGCTGGACTTAAGAAAAATGTGTGTTGTACAAATTTATCAAAAATAATGCGTATACTCCAAATAAATTATTATTTTAATAAGAAATATGCAATTTCAATAAATTGTGAAAATCAACAAAAAATTAAAAATTAAGGATTTTTTTAAGCAAGCTACTAGCTTACACTTTTCACCAAATTTTAGAGCGAACATATACAAAAATCTAAGAGGGGTGTTTTGAGATCATCAACGGTTAAAATTTTTCTACAATGAATTAACTGAGTTTTTTTCTTTCAGTGTATTTTTTTCTCTATGAAAATTAAATTACCCACAACTTTGATGAGATCAACCATGTTATGATGTGAAAGAATGCTGATTTCATATGCTCTCCTGAACAACTTTGTTGTTACATAAGATATATGCACACTAGCGCCACGTAGTGAGTTTGTTTTGAACCAAGTCCGGAAAGACATGGTCACCTTTACAATTTTTCCGTACAGAGTAACTTTCTAGGTGGGTAGGATTTCGAGTTATAGCTTATACAAGAAAAACGTAGTGAGATAATTCTGTACTAGTCTGTTCACCATCCGGAAGGCCTTGATCATCTGAACAAATTTGCCTAAAATATAAACTTCCTGGATGACCAGGATCTTAAGATATACCTAGCACATACTGCATGATCACATGTACACGCCGTGTGAATTCTTAACTTATCTTAATACTTTAACAACTTGGTTATAGACGGAAATTTCCTAGATGGTCAGAATCTCCAGATAAACCACTTACCAAAAGTAAATACGCGCTCTAGTTGCACATAGTACGAGAGTTAAGGACTAAATTGTCTAGCATTTGGAACTTTTCCGAAGACAGTAACATCTAGAAAGGTCAGGATATAAAGATATTTCATTGATATGAAGTTCATAACGACATTAGCGCTACGTAGTGAGATAATTATTAACTAATCTACCCAACATCCGGAAGACCTTGGTCACCAGAATAACTCTACCCAAGGCCTTAAACATCTACATGGCCAGGTTCAGGAGATATCACGTGCTAGAAGTTTCACCTACCTTGCATCACATTGGTGCACTTTAGTTGAGGAAGTTTGTTGAACAGAATTAATTATTCGGGTATTTCGAATAATTGCGTCTCTGCAATTAAATTGGATATGCACTGTTTTATTGCGCAACGGTTCAGTTGAATGTATGCCCATAAAGATCTGTCCATATACTACGTAGACAGTTTTTGAGTTCTTCAAGAACCCTCTCTATAATTTCAAGTAAGTATATCTAATCACGTCTAACGCATTTCATTTGTTCTAAAAATTTATATAAAATAAACCGAAAAATGTGAGATTCGAAGGAACCACCAAATTAAAAAGAATGACGGGTTGCAAACACGATCAAAGAAAAAACCAACGCATCCTTAACTCAACCCATTAACACGCCTACTTTCCAAAAGAAAGCCAATCAACCAAATTAAAGCCAACTGCCAAACGGAGTGACAATCACAACTACGAACTGAACAAGGTCATTTCATCACCGATTCCGCCCTTCAATACAAAAACAACCACACACAAAAAGCGCAGACAAATTCCCCGCGGTCAAGATGATCACCGGAATCCTGATTAGCCGGGCGAGAGTGGAAAACTTTTTCCATCACCAACTCGGGACACAACGCAATCTCACACGCAATCGGCCGAGGAAATTAAATGGAATCAAGTTCTTTCGTACACACGGGGCAGTAGGACTAACTTTCCCGTCCAAGATCAATCGAACGTAATTGAGCCTACCAATTGGGAAAGTTTTTGTTTCACACTCCCTTGCTCTTGGGGCGAAGGATTCCCTCCAGGAGAGTGTAGTGTGAGCTGACCAACACGGACGGATGGACGACGACTGTTGCTTCCGGCTTGGATGATGGCGTGGCGGACTTGATGCAAGGGGATTAGGAAACTTTGCCGTCCGTGGTGTGCGGCAATCAAAACTTGACCTTCCCCGGCTGGACAAATTCATCACTGCTTAACGATGGTTTGGAAATCGAGTCTCGTCAATTTGGAAGGCACAGAATCCAATAGGACCTGGAATGAGAACATCAAATTTTGACAGCTCAAACACCTATCAATTTTGCAACATCGCAACAACTCAAACCGAAATCATCACACAACCCACTCTTCGCAATTTCCTCCGGCAGGCATAGAATTAATTCAATAATTAATTAACCGGAAAATTAGTTGTCTAGATCCGAACGATACTACTACTACTCCACCTTCTCTTCGGCTCGTCGTGTGTTGCACGTGTGATGCTGAGCAGCAAATATGGACGGTTGGTACGGTTGTGCTTTCCCGGGAAAAGCCAATTTTGACAAGATAATTTCAACCACCAAAACACAACTCCTTCGTCTGCTCACTTTTCACTTTCCCCTTCCCCCATCCCAAAGAGACAGTAGGTGCTAGACAGCTGTGTGAAATGTGCGTCGTCTTTTCAGATGTTCCAACCGTAGAGAAACGAGAACATAATTACAAGCAACAGACGGAAATTCGCCACCCCTTGGGGACAGGAAAGGGCATATCCAACAAGACGACGACGGTGACGGCGACAGGAAGTGATCCGTGATTCAATTATCAGCTAATTTATAATTTAGTACTCCGGCAAAGGATACAGAGAGCGGTTGCTAATAAGCGTGGAATTCTGCGGTTACGATAATTAGTGTTGTGATTTTGTTGTTGCTTCGCATCGTGATGAAACTGTAGGCTGGAACCGGAGATGCCTCCTTCGGCCCGGAGGGTGTTCCTATCGTTCGTTTGAAAAGCTCGCTCGCACACATTGATTGCCAGTGACAGTTTGTGGCAAATTCAAATCTACCTAAAGATGCTTTATCGATGCGACTGAGATTATCTCTTAAAGTGACACAGCAGCGAGAAGAAAGCGGCAAAATTCGATATTTGACCTATCCTATGCCACTTACCTTTTTCCTCCGTTTCCAAAACGAACTCTGTCTTCCCATAAAGGTTCCATTCAACCAGCATAGGTAAGGCTGAGTAGCTTCTTCACTTTCCACCATTGTGGGTTGGTTACACAACAGAGCCGCTGCGATGCGGCTGTCCCCTCAGAGCGGACACTCACACGGTCGGGAATCTCTTTTGCTCTTCGTGCACTTGGGTGGGATGGGGGAGAAAGGTAAATGGGACTTGGATGAGCTGAATTGAAGAATCCCATATTGTCACCCTTCGTAAGATGCTCCGAGAACTTGAAGGTTCTTTGTGAATTGAGAAGATCGAACACTCAAAGATCAAGGCCATGTCAGGAGCGGGGATGGTGGTGGATGCTTTCTTGAGTGGATTTACATGGAAGGGAAGGGGTCTTGCATAAAAATGTGGATTCTAACCAGTAAAGGGGATTTTGGTTAACTCCCAAACCCCTAACGTCAAAAACACTACCCATTAGACTGATGCAAAATTTGACTTTTTCGCTCCACAGTGCATAAATGGTTTCAAATCGGGTCCTGATTAGCCTCCCAAAGTTACAACTCATTTGGTTGGAAACAAACTTCACACAAGCCATTTAAAGTTTACATGTAAATTACTATGGGAAATCTCAACTTTTTGTTCATTGCCTTTTAGTTTTTTCCCATATGGAGCTGCGAAACAGTTTGACAGCCATTCTTATAGAAAATTTTCTCAGCTACAACTTTGCTCAAGATCGTTTCTATGTAAAACGAGACAGGAAAAAGTTATTAATTATTTAAGAGATTGATAAACTTATGACATGATCAAGCAGCTGCTCTGTAGGCAACACTGTATTTTGCAGTGTGACATAGTAGCCATGATTTTTGTGTCCTATTCAACGCTCCAGAAACACCAATGTTGCCTGCTGAGCAGTTGATTGAGCATGATCATAAGACATCAGCGCATTGAACCATTGATAACTTTCGATTCGTGCATTTAATCAAACAGTGGTCTTCAGCAAAGTTGTAGCTGAGAAAATTTTCTACAAGTGTAGTTGAAAACTTTTGAAGCAGACCGATATGGTGAAATATTAGTTAGACATGAACAAAAATCTTGGTTTTACCATAGTAATTCCCATACAAACTTCAAATGGTTTGTGCCATCTCAGTTTCTCACCAAATAGGTTCAAATTTTGAGATGCTAGTCAGGATCCGATTTGGAATCGTTTAAGTATTGTGGAGCGAAAATTTCAAATTTTGCATCACTCTACTACCCATACTATATATTTTAAGAGTAAATAGATTTTCTCGAAATCCTTAAAAACTCATCAAAGCTTCAGAGTTTGCGATTTTTAAGATGGATAGACATAAAATCTGTTCATAAACTACGGAGTTATGATAGTTTTAGCACAGACAAACAGACATAACACTCGAAAGTTGTTCATCGAACAAGCATTTAACGGACAATTTAAAAGTGTCGTAGTTGGTAGTACAACCACCTGTGGCGCGCATAGTCAATTGCCTTGCGTTTGACGTTTACACACTACCACCATCTGTCCAGTGTACTACCCACCACAGTGTACTCAACAGATGGCGGTAATGTTTTAGCGACGATGTTTTACAGTGAGAAATATTCAATGTGTTATGTCTGTTTGTCTGTGGTTTTAGCATTTTTCTGTATCAGACGATGGAGTTTGAGAGTTAATGAAGTAAGTGTTACAATTAGAGAGAGGGTTTTTAAATCACAAAATACAAGTCTAAAACATGAATAACTGACAGCTGAAGTGACCCATTGAAAGGAAAATGCTCGATTAATTTTCGAAAGTGTTTTGACGTAGGACTACGTCTGTGATTTCAATATGGTTCTTTGTTAAAACCAAAAATGGAACATGTAATAAAATTATGAAACATTTTGAACGTTAATGACTCAGCTGCCTCTGGACCAATTTCAATAATTTTATCACCAATCGACCAGAAATATTTCTACGCATCTTTTAAATTGAATACTTTATAAGTTTCCAAAACAAGCAACTGTTGCAATGATACTTAAAATTATCACCGATTGACTGCGAAAAGCGATTTCCCTAACACATATTTCAAAGTTGAGTTCCATCCGGTCTCACCAAACGGTGTTTGTTCAATCACCGCGTGGTGAGTGTGGTGGTGTTCTCCAGTACACAACGAAAGGCTGCCTGGAAGCAGCGAACTGCAGCCCACATAAGCATCAATAGAAGGAAGAAGAAGCCTCACCGCTATTGGTCGAAATCAGAAGCTCTTCGTGAGTCACTGTGGGCCATCTATGCCAAGCGCGTCACCTTCATTCCAAACAACATACATATCACCATCCTCATTTGTGTTTAACACCTCAATAGCTCAGCAAAACTCAACCATGACGACAAGACAGTCCTTTTCAGAATCACCATAAATTTGTAAAAGAGTCTTTTTTGGACATTTGTCAAGGTCATCAATCGGCTTATCAAAAAATAGCTGGAATTAGAGCGTAACAGCTTTGTAGTTTTATTGTCCGAGATTGCATCTGCAACAAAATTATGTGATGGGGAAGAGCAGCACCGGTGGTGAAGTGGTAAGCGTGATTACCTCTCATCCAGGCCTTAAGCTCCGACCTTTGCTGGAGGTAGTTACGGGTGATTTTAACCAGATGTAATGGGAAGTTGAAGTTACAAAGCTTGTACACAAGTCCGTCATGCCAAACATTGTCAAACGCCTTTTGAACGTCTAACAAGGCCATGGCTGTGGACTTGGATACAGCTTTGTTACTTCGGATGTTATTCATCACCCGTACTAGCTGGTGATTGGTGAAATGCCCCTTTCTGAATCCAAATTGTTCCGGAAGGAGTATGTTATTTTCCTCGATAAACTTGAGCAAACGATTGAGAATGAGTTTCTTGAACAATTTGCTCAGCGCTGAAATGAGGCTGATTGGTCTGTAGCTTGAAGACAATATTGAATCTTTACCGGGTTTGCGGATTGGTATGATTTTAGCTACTTTCCAGATGCTTGGAAAGTAGTGCAGTTCCAAGCATCTGTATAAGATAGAGGTTAGAAGAGATTGCACTTTCATGCTGAGTCTCTTCAAGATCTTCTTCAAGTTGAATATACCGTCAAACCCGGGAGCCTTCATGTTCTTGGTGCATTTCAGCGCTGAGCAAATCTGTTGTACTGTAATCATATCCGCCGGAGGCACGGCACAAGGAGAGGCATCTAGGTTTTGAACGCATTGAGCAACCTGATCATCGAGCGAACTTTGGATAGTCGAGCCAAGCAAATGCGATGAAGCGACATGCTCGTCGATCGGATTTGCTTTCTCCTGTGGGTTGATTAAAAGCCGATCGTCATCATTTTCGACTCTGAGAGGTGGAATGGGTTTGGGATGAGTTTTCAGGACCTTGGCTACCTTCCAGAATGGTCTGGAGCGGTCGTCCAGATTCTGGACAACACGCCCGAAACTTTCATTTCGGAGTGACTCCATTCTGGAAGCAATCTGCCTGTTCAGATCGGCCATTTCACGTTTTTTGCCCAGATCTCCAGTCCTCTGAAACTGGCGTCTACGAACATTTCTTAGACGAATCAAGAGTTGGGTGTGGGAATCAATGGCAATAAACTTACCCCTCACAGGAACTCGTCGGACGCACGCCTCGTCAGCCACGGTTATGGCTTGGTGGAGTCCCTCCAACGCTCGGTCGATGTCCTCCACGGTGTCAAGCGGCGGGATGTCGATGATGTGCCTGTCTACCACGCGTCCAAACTGGACCCAGTTCACGCGATGGTAGTCCTTGCGCAGGCTTGAAGCAGGAGCCACGTTGCAGCCCAGTTCAGCAACCATCGGTTGGTGGTCGGAGCTGAGTTCGTTCAAGGCTACCGGCTTGGACAAGCCGGTATTTGTCAGGAATAGGTCTAGCGTCGATGGGTTGCCCACCGGTGAGATGAATGTTGGCTCATTCGAAAACCAAACGGAGTACAGCCCAAGCTGCGAATGGTCGAACAGCAGACGACCGTTCTGGTTCTGCTGGTAGTTCCGCCAGGCCTCATGGCGAGCATTCAGATCTCCTCGAACTACGAAGCGGAAACCAGTACTGGTGATGGTGGACAGGTCCTTTTTGAATTTAGCCGCTAGTCCACTGCTGGCGGCACACTGTCGAGAGCAGTAGACGGCGATGAACTGGACGTATCCAGTCGATGACTCCACCTCCACACCAACGGCCTCGATGATAGAGGTGCGGATATGGGACAGAGTGTGGTATTTTATTCCTTTCTTGGCGACTACCGCAACACCACCCCCCTGGAGCTGGTCCAATCAAGCCGAATAATGTTATGGTCAGGCAACCAGAAGCTGTCGCCGGACTTTAGATGGGTTTCGGTTATAAAGCCCACTTCGATGCTGTGCTTGCGGAGGAAGTCAGCATTCTAGGTGACGATAGTTAGCGGTTTAGACGCCATACTGGATGATCGAACTTACCGAGCACTTGGATCTGTTCGGGCATATTGCGGCACTTACGAAGAGCACCGGACATGTTGACGAAAATTTCCATCAGTTCATCCGCTGAGAACAGATCGGGGTTGTTGTTTTGCGCTGTTGGTTGTCTCCAGAATCCAGGGGGGATGGAGAGCTTTGGCCAGCAGAATTACCAGAAGTGCTAGAGTGGAATGCACCCGCGAATTCACTTGCCTTTGCTGAGGAGCACGAAGAGGCGGGAAACCCTCCGTCAGAAATGCCGGGACTTTGTCCTTCTTGCGTCCTGGTCGGCTGTTAGTTGTCGCCTGTTTTCGGATGCGTTTGAAGTCCTCGCATTTGGGGCACTGTCTGTTGGGACCTTGATGTGCACCACCACAGTTGGCGCATTTTAACGCCACGGCTCCATCCGCAGGGCAGTTCGAAGTGGCGTGTTCTTGAGCGCAGTTGCTACAGCGTGGCTTAATGTTGCAGTTGCAAGTGCCGTGTCCAAAGGCATCGTTGGCACTGGGTCACATCGCAATAGTCTCCACAGTATGGCTCCCATCGTACGATGATGGAGTACATTGAGCGTTCCCTTCTGGAAGGGCACCAGGAAAAGACAATCCGGGGACTTCTTCACGTTTTCGTCTCTCCTCGTCATCCGAAAGACAGCGATTGGGGCCAGCTTGTACCGGTCCTTGAGTTCTTCTTCGATCGCCTTGGGGTCAACATTCGGTAGACCCCTGATGACTACCTTGAAGGGCTTCTCACCGGGGATGTCGTGCGTGAAGTAATCCGCATTGGAATCCTTCAGAAATTTGACGGCGATTTCGTATTCCGCTTTCGGCCGGAGCATCACCTTAGTGCCTATCCTGCTGATCTTTTACTCAGCTGCGATGCCCAGCGATGCGAAATCGCCAATGAGCGTCTTGAGTGGCACTACCTTCACCACCAGTGGAGGAAGCTTGACTTTCGCCGCACTCGGGCCGGCAGAATTCTCGGTTTCGACGGCGTCGCCGAAATCACCGATGTCGCTGGCGTTCGTCGCGGTAACATCATCGCGTCCGCTTGTACCATCGGACTGTCCTTGATTCTTCTTCCTTTTTTTCGTCCGCTTCACCGGGACTGGGTTGGTATTCCTAACATCGGTGGGAAGAGTAGCGTACCTATTTGAGGTAGGTACCGAGCTACCCTCACCACTGTTCTTCTTCTCCGCTTGATCACGAATATCTGCGAACGTTTGTAACAAACTATAGCTCGACAAAGCGAGCAAAGACCGAACTGTACTGCTTGACGTTCAAGCAGAGGATCATGAGTTGAATCTAGACAGCAGTGCTCTTTTATATCTTTTCAGGTTGAAGCAGAATGATGTGCAACCAAGTGGTACTCGATTATGACGACTGGGTTTGAGAAGAACGTGATAACATTATCACTTTTTATTTGTACATTGGAAAATGCCTGACATTACCACTTTTTCAATAGTTTCTTGTTGAGAATCATCAGTCGGAAACATTGCGTAGACATATTTCTGATCGATTGGTGATAACATTATTGAAATTGGTCCAGGGTCAGCTGAGTTATTGATGTTCAAAATCTTTCATAATGTTGTTTCATGTTCCATTTTCGGTTTTCACAAAGTGTACCTCAGTATAGAAATTAAAGACATAGTCCTACATCAAAACAGTTGAACCTGATCTTATGTTTGGTCCCCCACTTTCCCAAACGTTACGATCAAATTCTGCTGCATTGTATAAAAACGATCGAAATTTTATTAGCAAGTAAGCAAGTTTTTGCAGTCTCCCCAGCTTCTTCTGAGCCGATTTTTGATTAGTTTTCGGCCACCAAACCAACGATGCGTAGGATATTCTGGGTCTTACAATCGTCAAATAAATCCAGTCATTTTTGGTTTTAGGCCCCATTTCCTACCAAAAGTTTTCTTACTTATGCAAAGAGCATTTATTGCCTTATTAACAACCTGCTCTATATGTGAATTCCAGTTAAGTTTACTGTCAAGAATGACTCCCAGATACTTGACTGCTCGTGAAAGTTCTAAAAAAGTTTCTTTCAATGTTATGTTATTTATAGAAAATTTCCTTTTCCGTGTGAACGGTACAATAGTGGTCTAAGAAGGGTTTATTTTCAACCCTTCTTTAATGCACCACGACGAAACATAATTTAAAGCAATTTGCATTCTATTTGAAATGACATTATCAAATTTTCCTCGTACTATTATGACTATGTCATCTGCAAAGCCAATTATCTCGAAGCCCTTTGCTTCTAAGTTTTTGAGAAGTTCGTCAATTATTAAAGACCATAAAAGAGATGAAAGAACACCTCCTTGAGGACAATGTTTTACAGCTGTAACTGCTATGGATGAGCTACCAAGATTTGCTGAGATTTCTCTTTTAGAAAACATCTCATTAATCCACCTAACGATGCTTTTCTCGAATCCACGCTTCAACATATTGCTTTTCATGGAGTTATAAAATGCATTATCAAATGCTCCTTCAATATCAATGAACGCTGCTAGTGACATTTCTTTTGATTCAAAAGATTTTTCTAGTTTTGTAACAAGCGTATGAAAAGCTGTTACTGTTGATTTACCAGCTTAATATGCAAACTGATATTTACTCAAAGGAATTGTTATCAAGTATGTTGATTTTATATGCTGATCTATAATTTTCTCCATTATTTTTAGCATTATAGATGATAAACTGATTTCCTCTCCCGATCCAAACAATTGTCATCCACTAACCTCGAGAAGACCGCGAGTAATCGGTCTAATCCTTTAATTTTAGATTTAAGACATTTATATTGTATAAAGAAAATGATAACTTGGCTCTGTAAAGTTTATTCGATTGAGCCTGTACAAATAAAGTAATTTACAAAAAAAATGATAAACTGATCTGCCTAAAGGATTTAGAAGAAGTTTTATCCTTTTTTTTAGCCTTCGGAATAAATATAACCTTTACTTGACGCTAAGTTATCGGAATATAACTTAATCTTAAGCTTGCTCTAAACAAGCCTGTAAGAATGGGTGTCAAAGCTCCTTTTCCTTTCTGAAGTAGTACTGGAAAAATTCCGTCCCTATCTGGTGATTTGAAAGGTGCAAAAGAATCAATCGCCCATTCGACTCGTTTTTCTGTAAAAATTCTATTGACCAGATTACGAGCGTCTTTCCTGGCAATCATTAACCCAGTCGATTCATTCATTATTGGTGTCTGAACTTCCATCCTGATTTTTCCAGAGCCAGTTTGCACTGCACGTGTATTTTGGTCTTCATTTATGTTGGTAATTGAACATGGAAAGTATGTTTTCATCATTGTTTCTAGCACACCACTGCGTCCTAGCAAGAAGTACGGTCGACTTGTTTCGCGCTCCGTTAATTTGGAAGTTTTCTCGCTATTATCTGACGTAAATAATCAGTTTTTTCTCGCTTAGTGATTCCTGGCATAATTCCCGATAAATTTATCAAAAAGTGAGTTTTTTTCTGAGAAGAAAGTGTGTTTTCGGCATCATCGGAAGGAAAAAGCGTTTGGCCGTTTCAAGAACCCCTTGCTTCCCACGGTTGAGATACTGGAAGTCCAGAAGCTGAACTCAGTATCTTTCAGCGAGGGTAAAAAGAGCTTTACCCCCACAGACTCGTTTCGGGTGACCTTTTCTGGTTCAGCCCTTCCTCACTACATCGAGTTGGGAAAACTTCGGCTACCTGTGCGTTTGTTTGTTCCTCGGGTCATGAACTGCCAAAACTGCAAACAGTTGGGACATACGGCCTCTCACTGTGGCAGCAAGGCACGCTGTTCCAAATGCGGGGAGAAGCACGAGGATGGCGCCTGCACAGTCTCTGCACCAAAATGCGTGTACTGTAAGGAAGCTCCTCATGGTCTCTCGTAGTGCCCGGCGTACAAACAACGCGGGGAGAAACTAGAACGCTCTCTTAAGGAGCGTTCCAGGCAGTCTTTTGCAGCAATGCTAAAGACAGCCACACCATCAACCAACGACAAAAATCCCTTTGCTGTTTTGTCTGATGACGAGTCTGACTCTGACTTGGCTGAGGAGGGAGTTTCTTTCAGTTTTCCGGAAGGTTCTGCACGGAAACGAAAACGCATCCGTTCGCGGAAAGTTGCAGATAAGGAACCCCAAATCAGCTTGCCCAAATCAAGGAGTGATGGAAAAAAGGAAATTTCAACTCCTCCTGGTTTCCGAAGAACTGACTATAACCAGAATTTTCCACCTCTCCCGGGGACATCAAAAACCCCTGATGGCCCATTTTTAAGCCCCTTCTTCATCCGGGTTGTTCTCATTTGATAAAATTGTGGACGATATCCTCAAGTACCTCAATATTTCTGATCCTCTCAAAAGCATTGTTCTGGCAATGCTTCCTTCTGTGAAGACCCTCTTGAAGCAATTGACATTGAAGTGGCCCCTTATTGCAGCAATCATTTCCTTCGATGGATAATTTTCCAAACGAGGTCAGGGATTTGATCACTGTTCTACAGTGGAATTGTCGAAGTCTCATTCCTAAATTAGATTCTTTTAAGTTTTAAGTTCACAATAATGATTGTGATGCATTTGTTGTTTGTGAAACTTGGCTCTCTTAAGACATCGATCTTCCTTTTTATGATTTTAACATTATTCGACTGGATCGTGAGGATTCGCGTGGAGGAGGGGTACTTTTGGGGATCAAAAATTGCCATTCCTTCTATAGAGTGAATCTTCCACAATTTCCAGGTATTGAAGTTGTCGCATGTCAGGCTATTAAAGGTAAGAGCCTTTGTATTGCTTCTGTTTATATTCCTCCTAGAGCCGTTGTTAATCGCAAACAACTTTCCGATATCTGTTCGGTACTTCCTGCTCCACGGTTGATTATGGGTGATTTGAAGTCCCACGGTACAGGCTGGGGGGAACTGTACGATGACAACCGTTCTACTTTGATATATGACCTCTGCGACAGCTTTAATATGACAATTCTTAACAATGGAGAAGTAACACGTTTGGCTGGCCCATCCTCGAATGGAAGTAGATTAGACCTCACACTTTGCTCTAACTCATTATCGTTGGATTGTACGTGGAATGTGATCCAGGATCCCCACGGTAGTGATCACTTGCCGATCAAAATTTCGATTGCCAGTGGGTTCAATCCGTCGGAACCCGTTAACGTCGCGTACGATCTTACCCGTAATATCGATTGGACAAAGTTCAAGAATGTGATAGAAGATGCCCTAACGTCGGTAGAATGGCTTCCACCGTTGGAGGAATATAACTTCCTCTCCAATCTGATCTTGGACAGCGCGCTTCAAGCTCAAACTCGGCCGGTTCCAGGAACGTCTTTCCGTAGGAAACCTCCTTCCCCTTGGTGGGACCAGCAATGCACTGAGGTTTATCGTAAAAAGTCCGACGCGTTTAAGCTTTTCCGGAAACGCGGAACACCCGAGTATTTCGAAGCGTACTCGACTCTTGAACGCGAACTCAAGAGCCTCATCAAAGCCAAGAAACGCGGATACTGGCGGCAATTCGTGGACGGATTATCGCGCGAAACGTCGCTTTGGAATGCGGCGCGAAGGATGCGTAACCGGTCTTCAAACAACGAGAGCGAGGAGTACTCGGATAGTTGGATTCTCAAGTTCGCACGAAAAGTATGCCCAGATTCTGTGCCGGCACAGATGATTCCTCGCGAAACGACGAATTCGGTAGACGAGATCAGCCAGCCTTTCAATGCTGGAGCTCTCACTCGCGCTCCTTTCGTGTGGCAATTTGGCTCCGGGGGCTGATAGAATCAAGTTCAACTTATTGAAGAACCTCCCAGACGTCGCTAAGAGGCGCATGTTGAACTTGTTTGGTCAGTTCCTGGAGCTTAATATTGTTCCGGATGATTGGAGGCGGGTGAGAGTTATAGCCATTAAAAAGCCTGGAAAACCCGCGTCAGATCACAACTCGTATCGTCCCATTGCGATGCTATCGTGTATTCGAAAATTGTTGGAGAAAATGATCCTTTTTCGCCTGGACAAATGGGTTGAGTTGAACAACCTACTCTCAGATACTCAATTTGGTTTCCGTAGGGGCAAGGGAACGAACGACTGTCTCGCGTTGCTTTCCACTGAAATTCAGTTGGCTTTTGCTAAAAAAGAGCAAATGGCTTCTGTCTTCTTGGATATTAAGGGGGCTTTTGATTCAGTATCGGTTGAAGTCCTTTCAGACAAACTCCACGCTTGTGGCCTTTCTCCATTAAATTATAACTTTTTGTACAATTTGCTGTCAGAGAAACATATGAGCTTTTCTCATGGAAACTCTACAGCTTCACGATTTAGCTACATGGGTCTCCCCCAGGGCTCATGTTTAAGCCCCCTTCTGTATAATTTCTACGTCAGAGAAATTGACAATTGTCTAAGGGACAACTGCACGTTGAGACAACTTGCAGATGACGGAGTAGTGTCTATGACAGGACCCAGAGAGGCCGACCTGCAAGGACCCTTACAGGATACCTTAGACAATTTGTCTACTTGGGCTATCCAGCTAGGTATCGAATTCTCCACGGAGAAAACTGAGTTGGTCGTTTTTTCTAGGAAGCATAGCCCAGCACAACCGAAGCTTCAACTTTTGGGTAAACCGATCACTCATTCCATGTCTTTCAAATATCTTGGGGTCTGGTTCGATTCAAAATGCACCTGGAGATCCCACATTGAGTATCTGAAGCGGAAATGCCAACAAAGGATCAATTTTCTCCGAACATACGAATCATACGATGAGTCTCGAAGTGTTAGCGGGCATGTTGCCACTCTCTGATCGGTTTTCGGAATTATCCCTCAGGCTCCTCACCCGTTGTGAAATTATGAACCCACTGGTGATTGCAAACTTTGAGAAGCTTCTTGAGCTAAGCCCTCAAACTCGTTTTATGTCATTGTACTACGTGTACATAACACAGGATGTCAGCCCTTCGCAGCATAATCCCTATCGTGTTTGCTTCTCCGACTTCGACAATTCTGTTCATTTTGATTTATCCATGACGCAAGAGATTCGCGGAATCCCAGAACATCATCGTTCCATGATTGTTCCGACAATTTACGCTGCAAAGTTTGGCCAAGTTGATTCCGCAAGATCGTTCTTCACAGATGGATCACTAATAGAGGCGTCCGCTGGTTTTGATATTTATAACGAATTTCATAGCGCCTCTCGAATGCTTCAAGCTCCTTGTTCCGTATATGTTGCTGAGCTGACGGCAATATACTATACGCTAGAAACGATCGCCTCACTTCCACCAGATCACTATTTTATTTTTACGGATAGTCTCAGTTCTGTCGAGGCTATTCGCTCTATGAGGCCGGTAAAGCACTCCTCGTATTTTCTCATGAAAATACGAGAGCTTCTAAGTGCTTTATCTTTAAGATCTTTTGTCATCACCTTTGCATGGGTCCCATCTCATTGCTCTATTCCGGGCAATGAGAAGGCGGACTCGCTTGCAAAGGTGGGCGCTATGGAAGGCGATATTTACGATCGACAAATCGCATACGACGAATGTTTCTTCATTTATCGTCAACAGTCACTCGCCAGCTGGCAAAATAAATGGAGTGAAGGGAGTTTGGGACGATGGTTATATTCAATTATCCCTAAGATGTCGAAGTGTCCTTGGTTCAAAGGTTTGGAGGTGGGTCGAGACTTCATTCGTGTGATGTCTCGCCTCATGTCCAATCACTATTCACTAAGCGCTCACTTGTTCCGTGTTGGACTGGGGGACAGTAATCTCTGTGAATGTGGACAAGGTTACCAGGACGCAGATCACATTATTTGGTCATGTGCTGAGCACCGTGGAGTCAGATCCGAGTTGTACGATTCCCTTCGGGCTCGAGGTAGACAACCTAATGTTCCAGTTCGGGATATTTTGGCTAGACGCGATCTGGAGTTTATGCGACTCATTTATGTTTTCTTGAAGAATATTAACCATAGATTGTAAGTTTGATTAACCTTGTGTTTAGTTTGTATTTTGTATGTCTGTGTGTGTGTGTGTTTTTTTTTTTTTGTAGATTTGTTTCTGTAATAATTGTATAATTACAGAGTTGATATAACGTCGATAGGATTAAGTATATGTTTAAGAAATAGTGAAATTTTTGAATAATAAATCATATTCCAAATCTCCTTTTCCCTCTCCCGATCCAAACAATTGTCATCCACTAACCTCGAGAAGACCGCGAGTAATCGGTTCAAATCCTTTAATTTTAGATTTAAGACATTTATAATGTATAAAGAAAATGATAACTTGGCTCTGTAAAGTTTATTCGATTGAGCCTGTACAAATAAAGTAATAACCAAAAAAAATCATTGTTTCTAATGTTTCTTCCACAGACTTAGTAAAAGTGCCGTCTTCATTTTTAGGAGTTCCTAAGCCATTTGAATGATCTTTTGAAAGGACTTTTTGCAATCTGGCAGCAACTGGAGTATTTTCAATGTTTTCACATGTATGCCTCCAGTCCTTCCTTTTAGATCTTCGGATTTTCTTATTATAACATGTAAGGGCTTCCCTGTATTGAACCCATTGTCTAGTTATTTTCGCCCGGTTAAATAGCTTCCGGGTTTTCTTCCGAAGTTTCTCTAAGGTTTTATTCCACCAAGGTACATCCCTATTCGTAGAGCGTTCCTTTTCAGGACAGCTGTCGTAATAAACTTGATGGATTAGGCTTGAAATCTGATGAGAATTTTTCTCAAGTTCATTGCATGTTTTTGAACATCCTTTCAAGTTATTAACTCCAACTATTAGCTTTGAGTTGTATTGCTCCCAGTTAGTTTTCCTGGGATCTCTTATAGTTTCAATGCTTTGTTGATTTACTTCTTAATCAAATAAAATTTACTTATGATCTGCATATGTAACATATGACTTCATAGTGTTAAGTCAAGAACCAGCTTACTTATCCATGTACGTATGTGTGTCCGTGCACGCTTAGCACAGTTGGTGGTGTGGAGATCTAGCCCTCACGTATGTGTTGGTAGAGGGAAACATGTAAACATTTCAGACGACGATTAAAAAAATACGGAGCTCTAGTATCAGTTTCATTGAATTAGCTCTTATGGATGTTCTGGATGTCCCGGAGGACGGTCCAATAGCTATTCGGGTCCATGACTATGTCACGATCCATATTCATTAGTATATCACAGTTGCTAATATTTTTGGAAAAAAAACTGTGGAACTCTAGGATCAGTTTTATGAATTAATCACTTTTACGGATGTTCCGGATCTTCCAGAGGACGGTCCCATAGCTATCCAGGTCCATGTTCACGTCACGACCTAAAATATTTTCTTATATCATACTTCCAAGTGTTTAAAAAAACCGCTGAGCTCCAGGATCAGTTTCATTATAACAGTACCACAATTTTTCGAAAAAAAAACTGCGGGCTCTAGGATCAGTTTCATGCATGGACCACTTTTACGGATGTTTCGGATCTTCCGAAGGATGGTCATGTGGCCATCCGGGTTCATGCTTATGTCATGACCCTAAATTCTTTCTTTTATCACAGTTTCTAATGATTTCAGAAAAAAAACCACGGACCTCTAGGATTAGTTTCGTGAATTCACCACTTTAACGGATGTTCCGGGTCTTCCGGGGAACCGTTACGTTGTCTCCAGGATCCATTTAAAGGAACCATTATTGTATTTTGGCTAGTTATGATCATTTATGCCAATTAATCTAAATTATAGATCTTAAGCCAGTTGCTAAACCCATAAGCACACCTTTAAAAACAAACGTGTAACAACTCTTTTCGCTTCAAAAAAAAAGTAGCCGACCCTATTTTCAATATTTGTCCAATCAAAATGATCTACAGACCCTAGGAATTCTAAAGGTACCATATTTTTGTTTAAATTCATCCAAAAATCGCTATTGCAAACTTGCCGTTACACGTTTTATTCGGAGTGTTAAGGGATTGCAATTTTCAATGATCGAAGTGACACGAAAATAAATCTGATTTTTCCACGGGCAATCCATGAATCACCTGATAAAGGTGACGCATTGTGAGCAAGCAGTCTTGTTCCGGGAAGAATAGCCCCTTGAGGTGATTGTTCCATTCCTCCAATTCACTACCTCAAAGCTCGCCGTGATTTGGATCGTTTGAGTGTGCGATTTTCCGTTTTGCTGGTTTCTTCCCACTCCGTTCGGCTGGTGGTGCCCCGGAGGCACAAGCCAACCACCAACGATGGTCTCGATGGTTGAAGGGTAGCCACCGCGCCGTGACACAAGCAAGGACGTCGTCGTCGTCATCGTAATGGTCGGCCACCGTGACCAAGGCAGCAGATTTTCTTTTCCCATACGTCCTATTCAGTGGATTGTCAGGAGAGGGTTTGGGGACGACTATTCATAAGGATTTTTGACCGGTCGTCGTTCGTGTTGACTGAGGTGGGAGCAGGGAGCTGGAAAGCTGAACATCATGAGTTATTTTCAACGCTCGGAGCTGGTTCCGACTTCCGCTTTTGGACGTCATCGTCGTCGGTGTTTGTAAGATGGAAACGTGGATTAGGCTCCGAGGTGAAAAATGATGTATGGCGGTGCCGATAGTGAAGTGAGGGAGTCTTTTGTCGGGGTCATTTTTTTTTTGGGGTGAGAGTCGTGAAAAATGCTGAATAGTTTATGGTGTTACGGTAGGAAACTATTGATGAAATTTCATGATGCATTTCAGGATTTGATTCATTTGTTGCAGCCCTCCGCAACGCACGGTGTCAACATTTCAATTATTTACCCTGTGCCTCCTGCCACCCAGCGCAAATTCCACCTCGAGCCACAGGCATTTAACGCTCGTTATCGCTCATTATCGTCTCAATTATTTAATTTGCTTTCATTTGTTTTCCTCCACCCAGCCCCGCCATGGCCACCAATCGTTTAACCCCTTCCTGTGAGAGTTTTCCGCCTTCGTCCGTGACGCTGTTCATGACTTCATGGTTGCGTGCGACTTCTATTACCAATAAGGGGGAAAAGGGAAACCACCCATTATTTTTTACCCAAGCAGACAGGATTCACCATTGTCGTCATAATGATAATGCCGTTATAATCACAGACTCGAACGTCAACGAGAAAGAACCCAATCGAGGACGACGCAGCCAATAGCAACCGAACGAGTATGGTCTCGGCTTTCCATTTCGGAAAACACATGTTTTCCGAGGATTTTTTTTTTCCATTAGCATAAACACGTAACGGAGCACACACGCACATGCAGACTGAGTGCGGTTGGGAAAAAGCAAACAAACATCATCATTACCATCATCATCGTCATAAGGGCCATTATGAATGTACGAGGGATGGGAGTCCTCCGGCTCCCGCAGCCAGCAATGCCCCAAAGGAAAACCGACCCGTTCACCACCTGTTGGGAATGTTTGGATGTACCTACCTTTTTTATTTGGTTTTAACTTTTACAGTCGACAGCCCCTTTTATTTGAATTTCAGATTTTTGGTCGATTATGGAACAACTAATGCGCACCCGGGAAATTTTCCCCGAAGAGCGATGGCATTGATACCCCTGAAATAGAGGCGGTCACTGATGTATCGTGTTTCTCGCCGCTTGTTTGAATAATGGATCAGCTGGGAAGCCTTCACAGGCTCACGGATGCATGAATATTTAACACGTCCATCAATTATCACATTAGGCCCTGTCCGGGGATTGGCCTTTGTGGGTTCGTAAATTGCTGTTATTAGAGTTGTTAGGACTGGTTTCGGAATTATCCGTAGGTATCAATTACGCAGGCCATCGATTCTAATTTTGGAACGTTACGGGAATTCCTTTCCCAGTGCCAACTCACCTCGCGCTTGCATGCCTATCAGTATCTATGAGGGCTAATTGTACTGCGTTTAAAACTCATCTAGAAGTATTGATTTAACCCAAAAAAATACGAAGGACATCAACTGACAGTTAGGAAGCAACTCTTGTAGCATCCCATCCAGTGCACTATGAGCTCGTAATCGTATCTTATTATATTATGCTAGTTTGAAGGCCTACAAGATACCTCTATCTGAAGGCTGACAAAAAGCAAATTGGTACGCCCTTCGCACACCGCTAGCACGCCTCTAGTTTTGGGAATTGAACACCTTTGCCAGTGGTTTGTAAACACTTCTACAGAGAACAACTACTGCAAGTTGGATCAAATTAGTCGATTGCGTTCAGAAATAACGTCAAATGGGACTCGAAAGAAGAAAAAAAAAATTGTCCACAAACACCTGGAAAATCCGGAATGTTCCGGTTTCAAGCTGGCCAAAGTGCTGAAGATGCCGAAAACAACAGTTTGTCAAGTGCTCAAAACCTTCAAGGAAACCCTGAGTGTGGAAAGGAATCAGCGGACCTATGAAAACACTGGAACCAGGGATTGTCAGCTGCGCAGCAATGTGTTGAGGTGCGTAAAAGCCAACCCCAGTCTTTCGATTCGAGATGTGACCAGAAGGTACAACCAGGATGGCCAGATTTTTTTTCACTATCGGTAGCTTCTCAAAACTTTCATCGGTAGTTATCGGTAGGCCGTCTCAAGAAGGCTTTCCCGAAACTTGAAACCTTTGTGAGCGGGGGGGACTCTGCTTCAGAACAATACACTGTCCTTAAGTTCTTCTGCTTTAAACCTAAGAGAAAGAGGAGACATCTGGCTTCTTACTCTTTTATCTCTATCTCTACCTATATCTATCTCTATCTCTATCTTACGCACTTCAAATCGGCCAACCGCGAGCTGGTTCGCGTTTGATAGAAAAGTAGTTCGTTTTCTCCCCCGTATTGTCTCTTCTTCTCTTAGCTTTAAACGTGTCGAAATCAATATTTCTAATATACTTCTCTGACGTTGGGGTATATAAATCGGTAAATCGATAAATCGGTAGGTCTGGCCACCCTGGGTACAACGCCAACTTTCAAACGATGCGGAACATCCTTGTCAAGGGGCAAGACAGCTCCTAATCATGAGCAATTTCAAAGTTGCTTTTGAGGCACCTCGAGTAACTCACATTGCTCAGTAAGCAAGATCACTGTCATTTGCTTTCTCACTTTTTGCTTCACAGCAACATATGGAGGTGCGAAGCCGAAAATCTGCTGTCAAGCAAAAGAACAACAAAAATCGGGGACTTGCAACCTACACCTCAAGGCGAGTATAGTTGTACTTCTGAACTTTCGGTCCTAAATTTCCTTCGATTTCCAGCTCCCGGGATCGCTCCTCGAATGGAATACGGATTTTAAAAAAAATCAAACGTGCATGGGCTGAGGACGAAAATCGACTTGTTTTTTTTTTTTTTTTGGCTGGATGACCGGATCTATGCATCGCAACTTTGGATCACTTTATTCCGTCTTCAAGTGACCAATCTCCCCTTTACAGTCAAAAATCACGCAGTGAAGGCGTTTTGGCTACTGTCTCAACTAGACTAACCAGCTAACCAAGTACATCGCCCATTTCCAGTCTGCTGGAACAGCTCTTATGGCAGGGAATCGTGCCTACTTTGGAATCCGGAGGACGCTCCGGTCGAATAAAATTGACCGCCGAATGAAGTTGAATATCTACAAGACGCTGATTAGACTGGTGGTCCTCTACGGCCACGAGATCTGGACTATGCTCGTGAAGGACCAACGTGCCCTTTGTGTTTTTTTTGTTCGAATTGAAGGTGTTGCGTACCATCAACGGTTGAGTGCAAATGGATGACGGAACGTGGAGGAGGCAACTGAACCATGCACTATGGGGCGGTTCCATACAAAGTGGTGGCCAAAAATATTTTATTGGTTTTTCCGCAGTTTTTGATGGTATTATAGTTAGTTAAGCATAAAATTAGTCATATTTATGTATTTTCATCGCATCCGGAAGGTGTAACTACCCAAGTAACAAATCTAGAGCTGCTTGGCTATATTCAAAATTTATAAAGGTTTTATTGCAGCTGCAACCATTACCTACAGCTTTTATGACGGTCATATACAATGCAAGTCATGAAACATTCTTATAGCTATCTACAAAACCCCTATAAAGCTAATTAAAAAACCAACTGATGCTTATGCTATTTTCACTTATGAAAGGTTTTATGATTGCTTTTAAGTATACAAAAAAGTAATATAAATTGCCCTTATAAAACCAAAAAATTAATCCTTTCGTTGCTTTATAAATAAGCGCAATAAAACTAGTTGGCCATGGATTGAGTCCGCTTTGAGAAGCGTCCGAGAACGGTTGTGTGTTTTTGCTCCGCTGCGTGCTTTTTTTTTTTAGAGCTCGGGCTATCTTTGTGCTGCCGTGTAGTTTTTCGGTGCTCGCATTTGAATAGTTTTATGTATGTCCCGGACGCGATAATTCTATTTAGAATGATTTGTGCTGATGTTTTTCCCCTGTTGCTTTGGTGCCTGGTGTGCTCTCGCTCCCTTTGTTGACAGTGTGACTCGACCGCGCTGATCAATTATTAGGTTTTTGCGGTGTGCATTGCTTTTGTGCACAGAGTGACATGAAGAAGAAAAGTGATATTTAGTTATTGTGTGTTTGGATTCGCTGGAGGAGGAATTGTTTAAAAATGACTAGAGAAAATTAAGCATCGAGAATGCGCTCCCGGATGTATTGATTTGGTGAGTACGTTCCAGTTGAAGATTGTTCTCTCTAAATATCCCTTTTTTGAATACGTTTCATCAATCAAACATTATTATATGTTGGGTTTGGGGGGGGGGGGGCAGCCTAAGGGTTTCAATGGATTTGTAGACTGGACAAGTGTTCGTGGATTTGCCAGTCCCTTGTCACGTGTTGATAGACGTACATCTTGTCGTTTGTCTTCCAAAGGTCTTCAATGAAGTTGATTCACCCAGCTGCAACAAACCATCAGGCAGAACTTTACAACCAGTGAAGTATCTGCAGTCATATGTAATCCTTGCACTGATGGTGGGTTCTATTCACATCACATGTTCCCCTATAAAAAAGTGAATTTGTGTCGCATATATTATAATCTCATCTGATTCTGGATTTTACAGTCAGCTTCACAGGTGTCAACCTCCTGCCCAGGAATAAGGAAAACTTCGTTAAAGTCTCTTATTGTGTTTCCCTTCCGACTGGGGGACTTGTAGACTTCGGGGCAAACTTTCTTTGACGGTGGTGGATTATTCCCTTCGTTCGCCTCCGTATCCGAAACTGGCTACATCTGTTCCAATTCTGCTTCAGCCTCCAAGCGAGTCTTGAACTCTCTTTTTTTCACTCAATTGATACGTTCCCACATTGGGTTTGGCATGGAGAGCTCGTCTTGAGAGAGTTTCGCTACCGCGTTTTTTTTTCCGGCCAGTGTAGGATTCCAGCTTCTTTCCAACCAGAAAGAATTACGGTTAGGCATGTTTCGCATCTTTCAATTGTTTGTACCACTTTAAATGGCATTTTTTCCGCACTTGAACTTGGACGACACTAGCTGACTCCCTTCCGAAACATTTTGAACTGTCACTTTTCTCCAGGCAACTTTGTCATCATAAAACTGAACGGTACCAAGTCAAGTCAAAATGGATAATAAATAAACAATAAGGTATTCAAATTTACTTTATAAATGCTATAATAAACCATTGTGCAGCGATGATCGAGACGTTTCCGTCGGATAAGATTATTTTGCGGCCGAGTGTCTAGGAAGCTATGGAAACCGAAATGGCTCTTGATTTTGTTTTATGCCCTTATAGTATAAACCACCATCGCACTTTGTGAGTTGCCCCAATAGAACCCTTGCTTTTGGTTTGAATCAGTACAAATTCGTTCTATTATATAAAAAAAAAAAAGAAGTATACATATTCATTTTCTTCCGAACTAAATAAACCACCATCACACTTTGTGAGTGGCCCCAACAGTATCCTTGCCGTTGGTCTAAATCGGGTCAAATCGGTTCTAATAATTATTTTATATTCAATTAAGTAAACCACCATCACACTTTGTGAGTGGCCCCAACAGCATCCTTGCTGTTGGTTTAAATCGGTTCAAACCGCTTATAATTAATTATTTTGGTCATTGATAAAATAAAATAAACCATCATCACACTTTGTGAGGGGCCCCAACAGTATCCTTATTGTTGGTTTAAATCGGTATACACACATCTAATAATGATCTACATCTCTAGACAGCCGGCTGTTTAGAGCATAAATCGAAAACACTTATAAATAACTACACAAAACAAAAGATCGCATCACTTATCAAGGTGAATCCTGATCCAACGAACCTAACCCACTAACAAAACCTCCTTCCTGTGACTTTTGTGGGATGCAGAGGTAAACACGGTCCCAAAACAACAAAAGTCACACACTAACATTCCTTCCCTCTCCCACCTGATTGCAAGGACGTGGCCGGTGACGTTATTGATCTTTAAAGGTAGGAGTCACTGGAACATGTACACTGAGAATGGCAGGTTACTACCAAGCCCCATTCAGTTGATTCTTTGTACAATTTCACTGGTTCAGATCAATCACGGAGTGCAACTATCGATACGTGCAGTCAGACTAAGCTAAGCTAAGCTAAGCTAAGCAATAAAACTAGTTGGCCATGAAACAGTTATTTTAAAACAATTATAAGCATTCAGTTGCGACTTGTCAGAAATGTAAATAGGTGGTTTATTTTTACAACATAGAAAAGAATCAAAACTTTCCGGTACTTCCAAGCGGAGCGCAAAGAAAATCAACAAAATTGTTAGCATGAGCATGAAAACATTTCGTGTATACGTCTCGCTCGCATATACATGGGGTGACACGGTCGAATCTTGGTCGAAATGGTGACAGTCCTAGGGCAAAAAGGTTGAAATCACGCATAACTTTTCATAAAGGTTAATGTACCATTCAAAACTTTTCTAAATGTTTGTAAAATTCATCGGTTGCACCCGTAGAATAGGAATATACATTTGCCCTCAAATAAAAAAATGAATTCAAGCTGAACATTGCATTAGGTTCTAAGTAATATTGACAGATTCGCTTCGTCAACTTTCTCTTTGCATCCCCACGGTCATGTAAAGACATTCCCAGGTATTTTCAGCACATTAATCGATAAAAGAAGCTTTTATCTAGCATCCAATACGACAAACACATCAAGAAACGGTTCTGTGAATAAGTTATCAACGAAAGAGAAAGTTGCGATTTTTTGCGCTTTTTCATCAATATCTTTGAAATTTGAAGCTTAATCCAGTATGTTTCTTCACAAAAGCTATTTATTTAGTGTATTTGCATAAGAGAATAATAAAACATTATAAAGCTGTAAGCAAAAAAAAAACCGAACAGAAAAAAACCATATTTTCGACATTTTTTTTCTTTAACTCCATATAACTTGGAACCAGTAGACAGTGGAAATTTAACGTCTTTGAAATAACTGTTTATTTTGTCAAGATAAACAACTTTGCCCAAAACATCAAGTCTCCAAAACGTCAGAAAAAGAAGTTAGATTGTGGCACCATCTTTGCGGAAGAGTTTTGAACTATTTGTTTATGTCAATAGATGGTCCTTATTATGACGAGAAATTTTGCCGAAGACACCAAGTCGCGGAAATGCTTCGTTTCGGAGTTATTAATTTTGATCCGCTAGGTTGCATTCCTGACCCAGTGTGCAATGTAAGCATTAGACATTTTAAGAAATTGCGCTTGGTGTTTTTCTTGCCTGCTGTCCTCTGTCGCCATATTGTCATTATGAAAATGCCATTAGCCTTGGAATAAAATCCAAGAAATTTCAATAAAATAATGGCTAAATAAGAAATCCGAAAGGATTTCCAGTGTGCATTGGTATGAATTTATGTATTGAGATCAATTTTCTGTAAAATTAAGGTAATTCCATCAAATTCATTTGATTTCTGAAACAATCTTTTTTGTTAACTTGAATTATTTTGGAGGCGCATTTATTTAACGCTCATATTATCTCAATATACACGATAACATTTCAAGCGCATATGTTTTGGAACTTCTAAAAAGTCATATATTTTCTTTAAAATTTTCACTAATGTCGCCATGAAACAAAATTGATGGCATGGTGATCTTGACACCAACACTCAAACATATTTTTACCGCTAAAGATTTCCATTTGGAAAAAAAGTTTCAGCAGAACAGAACAACAACAAGCTGATTTATGGCGGTTGCTTTGAAGCCAATAAAAATTAAATTGGCTTTATAACTGATTTTCACCAAAGCGTAATAAAACTGCTTGGATACAATATTACTCTTATAGAGGCTATGAGAACCTTTTGTAGAGTATGAGGCTTCCTGACAAAAGGTTTTAAGACAGCTTTATTGTGATTCTCAAACATGCTTTATAAACCTTATCAAGAGTGGTCCACTAAGCTGTATGACGATCTTATAGCGGTTATCAAAAGGTTGTGCTGGAGCTATTAATTTTATTGGCGGTTTTATGGAATTGATCTCAATAACCACTAATAGAGTGCAATAAAACAAGAAATGCTACTTGGGTAGTATTAAACCCAGTAATGAGCTACTTATTCCTGAACAATAAACTTGAAAGTTTGTTTTTAATTTTAGGGACAGTTCAAATGCAAATCAAAACTAGAATAAGGTTGCTGTGCATAAGATTAAATAGGAAAGGTGGAGGTGGAAACCCCCCCCCCCCCCTCCTAGCCAAGGCCTGACCCCTCCCCCATTTTTTATATATGTGATATAAGAGTATTGTTTTACCAATCAGGTATTTTGATGAAGAATTATTTGTCTATCGAACCTCCCCTCTACTGAAAATATTTTTTCCATCCAAATCTCGCCTTTAGCATCATAAATAAGGGCGTATCTGCATTGATCGATTTTCTCTTTCGTTAATAACTTGGCCAAACCGAAACCGATCGACGCAATTTTTGGACTGTGGCAAGATGTTATGATGACTGCTGCGATTTGTCATTTTCATTGAGAAAACTTCAGTGGATATAGACAAAATTCATTTCAGCAGCAACACTGATAGAACTGAAAATCAAAATTTCCTTTGTAAAAATCTCACTCTTTTCTTTGTCAGTGACAAAGATTCCCTTGGTGAAAAAACTGTGAATTTGCGCATTCTGTGTCACATTATTGTTCTCCAGGCTGATAATGATGATGATTCGTATTCACTTTAATGGTTCTATGTAACTGTTATGCTAAATTAATTTGATTTCGATAGTAATTCAGCAAATGAAAAAACTGCACATCGTCGTCACTGATAGTAATATCACTGACAATTGATATTGATTGCTACTGATGGTGACTCTCTGCTGAAATGAGTGACCAGGGTTGTTTTGTTATTATCAGTTTTTAGTGTCGAAATTTTGCAGCACTGGTTATGATCCTTTTCCGTCAGTAAAAAAAATCACGTCGATCGGCTTCGATTTGGTCAAGTTATTAACAAAAGAGAAAATCGATGAAGACAACTCGATCAATGCAGTTATGCCGTTATGATACTCAAGGCGAGAAATAAATTATTAAAGCTAGTCGAAAGGATTATTTTTTTTTTTATTATGTTTCCATTATTTTTACTGAACACATATCAACATCGTTAACTAAGTTGAACTACATTGTTTATACTGCAGGGATGAATATACTACAAAATAAAACATAATTTTCTTTGACTAATTGTCATAATAAAATTTATTTAATTTAAAACTAAATTAAATTCACAAGCAATTCCACTCATTTTCTACATTTTCATCAAGACCAAAATCATCATCCAGTTGTTCAACATCAGCCATTAATGCATCTAGTGCATTGCCTTCAGTGTTTATATTTTCAGAGCTGTCAAGATCTTCGAATACTAAAAGTGATTTCACAACATCTTGATATTCAAGTGATACCTGCTTTCGGATTCTATTACCTAGATTTATTGAAATTATCAAAGGATCAGATGAGTTCATAGCTCGAATAAAGACGTCATGTAGATTATCAACTCGTGACCTTTTCCTAGCATGATGGGTACGACATTTTTTTAGTAGTTTATGTTGGCACTCTGCTGCTTCCTCAGCTAACATGCCAAGAGGAGCAGGTGAATGGATTATTATGCTTCCAGCGTGAGCGAGCACTTTATGCACTGTTGCTGGAATTTTATACCAATCATACAAATTAAGATACCGCCGATATGTTTCCTTACAATAGTCATCCATTTTTTTAGGATTGATCGGGTCTTGGCAATTGATTACTATTAAAATATTACGAAATCTAATAATAAGCTCTTCGTCGATATCCAAAACTTTGGAAAGTAATTCAGGAGTTGTAAATGCTTTTCGACACACATTTCCTGTTGTACTGGTCCCAGCTCCGCCAGCCCTGGGTTGATCAACTCGTACTCCGAACGCTTCGTACATTTTTTGAGTAACGAGTTTTTTTCCGTTCAAGATATTTGGCCTTTAAATCCTTCGTGATCTTCCACGTTTTAATTTCCATCCTATAGGAAATATGTAATAAACACTCAAAAAATCGCATCCAAGCGTGCAGTGGAGATATGCCGTAATGCAGAGCATCTTCGTTCGAATCGTATCCTGCTTCAAACTTCTGTAAAGTATAAAAAAAAACATTGTTATTTTTATGGCCCTTAAAATTTGAAAAAAAAAAATATAACCTCTATATCACTCATTGCATTCGGAGTAGCTCCACAAATTGGACAGTTGGACATGGAAGAAGTATCAGTTACATAATTAAGAACTTTGCCATCGATCATACTCATAACGAAAATAAAATCAACCAAAACATATTCACCATTCGATAATTGGATTTTTACTGGAACAAGCTGACTTATTTGATTTTCAATATATCTCTTGGTGTTAAGCACCATCTCTTTTGACTCTTTGATAAATTCCAGCATAATTGGCCTACAGAACCGAATGCTTTGGGGTGTTAAATTATGCCACAAAATGTTTTTCTTGTTGTTCTTATAATAAAGTTGTATAGGAGTAGTTGTCACTGAAAAGACGTCACTGTCATCTTTTTGATTTGGCGTTGATAGCGCTTGGTTGTATTGTGAATAGCCTGTTGAGCCATCCATACCCCAGCTGCTTAAAAGCACTAGCTCTGTGTCATCGTTGATATTCATTTGTTGGACGATTTCCGCATCGATGATTTGAATGATTCTTTCTGTTGTATGATTCATGAGTGCCTGTAATTTAACCTGAAAAGAAAGAAACATTTAAAGTTGGTGTACTGGAAAAATATGTGGATATTTATGTATACCTGAATTTTTGATGTTGACTCTTCGATTGACTCGGCTGAAGGTCAGCATACTTTTTTCATACTCTTAATTACATTGTAGCTCGGAAATCTTGATGGGTTCTTTTTCACTGTTTGCTCATATGCATATTTAGAAAAATCGCAGTCTAAAAAATATTCGAACGCCTCTTCAGGTGACATCATTCCATGCGAATCTTTGAGAGTCGTAAACATTTTAAATGCACTTTCTCGATTTTTGAGAACATGGTCAATCAAATTCACCATATTTGAATCCCCATGTCTATACGCAATTTGTCTTGTGAGTAAAAGAGCCCTTTCTGTAGTGCCAACATTATCGCCAAATTTTTCATCGGTTTTCCTTCGCTTACTTCTATCACTAAGCTCATCAAACTGTTTTTGTGGACGTCCGCGTCCATCATGGCCAGTTGACTTTGAAGGTGTTTCTGCGATGTACTATGCAAGTTCCAAATGACTATCGAGCCAATCCTTATTGTATTTCTCAAAGTGCTCTTGTAGGCGGTGAGCCTTTTGCCACGCATTGTAAAAATGTTGTGCTACGTACTTCAACTTTTTAAGAAGTTGTTCTTCTTTGGCAAGATCAATATTATATTTTTTCTTAATATATTCAAATGCTTTTGTTGCATTGACTACTTGAGATTCTTTTGGATCAAAAAGTAACACGATGCTCCTATGATCCATATTATCACAAACAATTGTTTTCAGATTTTCGATTAAACTACTGCACAATATTGTTGTTAGCACACACACGTTGTTAGCGTTAAAGCCGAAAACAAACTCATGATTTGAAAATATTGTCCTCGTCTTTTAAATGCAAGTAGGTAACATCAATAATTGAAATTGTAAAATGGCACTCGAACAGGTAATTTCCTTTTGGTAGTGGTCTTTCTTTTTCCGTTGGTTATTATGTATTGAAAATATCAAAAGGTTATCGTGAAAACATTGAAAACTTTTTAGTCCCGGTTTCTAGATACGGTTTCTGGCAATGATAATTTTCGGTCTGTTTTTACCCATTTTTAACAACAATAATAATTAAGTGTGTAACATTTTTAAGACCAAATTTGACATTTAACAGTTCAACTTTTCAACCAGTGTTTAATTTGTACGATTTTTTTGGTTAATGCTCGTATAATCGAAATATGTAATTAACAAAAAAAAACATTTAAAAAATCATTTTTACGACTTTGTGCCAAAATGACGCTCATACGCAGCTATACGCAGCTGGATCCTTGTTCCGCAGATAGTATAGACCCTAAACTAAAACGTAGTGGTGGTCTCTTGAGACTGCTCGGCCCTGCTCGTTAGATATAGTCCAACAAAAAAACATTTTTTTTCTTCAATAATTGCCCATTTTTAACCAATTTTAATTAACCATGTAACCTTATCAACATACCCATTTTAAAGTTTAGACAATTAGCTTTTCAACGGTGTATCAAATTCAATGTTTAGACCGTTATTCGCTGAGAAAATTGCATTTGTTTCAAATGCATTTTTTCTACAATTTTCAAAATTTTCCTAAGTCTGATGTCTGTGGCGCAATGAGTTTTCATCACAGAGGGCTGAAATTTTGGGCATCTAGGTTTGAACTATCTGGCTATCAAATGGTTTATAAGATACGTCATTCAAAGCAAGTCAATTTTTCGATTTTTGGCCACCACTTTCCCCATAGTGCCATGGTGGGCTGGGCACGTCATGGGAATGCCGGACGACGATCCAGTGAAAATGGTTCTCGAAGGCGACCCAACAGGCACGGGCCGCCAGACTATAAATATAGCGACTATAGTTATACCGTGATAGCGGGCCCAGCACAGCAAAATAAACGATTTGGGCCCGGGACATGCTGCCTACTGTCAAACGCTGCTGTTGCTATAGGCCTTGTCACTGACGTGGAAAAAGTAGATGGGAATAGATCTGGGAATGGATGTGATTTGAGGGGTGTTAAAAAGTTTCAGAGAGATACGAGTCTGAACGCGAAGACGATAGGTGTAAAAAGAAGACAAAAATTTGCTGGAAGGCAGCGTCCATAAATTATGTAACGCGTATAGGGGGAGATGAGGTCACCTATATCGTTACGAATTATTACATAGGGGAGGAGGAGTAATGATTGTAATGTTAAAAGGTAAAAAAATTCATCACTAAATCTTGCTTGCAAAATGTGTATGTTTTAATTTTATATCTTGAGATTTTTGGTATTCATGAACTTTTGAAAAGCAGGTACGCTGATCTTTTGTTTTTATTTTGAAAATTAATAATATTAATAATAACGAAATCAAAAATTAGTTAAATTGTGGCTTTCAGAGCGTCACGGAATAAATAGATGATGATCCCTATCATTTCAGTGTTACGTTTTATTCCGAAGGGTGGGGGGTGGTCGATCATATTTATTTTTAGCGTAACGTCATTAATGGTCACCGCCCAGCAATATTAACCAAAGCTCATATCTCAAGTGCAGAAAACGGTTCCGATGGATCACTAGGATCCGGTTATTATTCCCAGCTGTATTTGGACGGGAGTTTGATTCTCAATATTCTCGAACAGAAACTCCATCAGCCGGTGAGTGTCTTCCTTCGCCATTAGGTCTTTCTTCTCCGAACCCTTGACCAACAGCAGCGACAAGTACAACTTAGGCCGAGTGGAAAAAATGACCTGAATTCCTTTTCCATCTGTTTGTCGTATGGCGGTTTGATTGGTGATGCTTTACCCGGGCCTAGAATCAGAAGTTCAACGAAATCAACAATTGCTTCGTGCCTGTTCGGCAACTTCCATGCTACAACAAAGAGACACATGGGCTCTTATCCGTCTAATTCGATCGGTTTGAGTCCAGGAAATGGATAGGCGTTGCTGTCTTTTCCGTGATGCACTTGATGTTTTTGCCCCCGCGACCGATTATGGCCAACTGACATACGTGGTGTTTGTTGTGGGGTTGTTGAAAACTGACAGTAACTGGCAGAGTGCTTCGCGGTCTACCTCAAAATTTCGAAAAACTGCACGGCTTGCTTGACAAGTTGTGTGCATACAGAAGGGATAAGTTGGGAATAGAAAGAATAGATAGGATGGATTGAAATTTTTCGCACGTCGAAAATTTTATGAGAGGTTTGGGTAAAAATAGGACAATCCTGAAGTGTCGTTCCCCCTGTTTTAATTTTTTTTTTGATAAACATTGCATGGAAATGGTCACTCTAATGACACAATAAAAAATACAAGTCTAATATTTTTTCGATAAGGAACTAAACTATCGATGTTAATGAAATTCTGATAACCACTATATCGTTTTGCTAGGTAAATCTCACATAAATTTCGTATCCAAATATACAGACATTTTGAGAGAATTATCAGGACCTGATTTAGAATACCACACAGTTCGAAAAAGTAGTGTAAATTGCAGTTCAATATGATGCACATAAATGGAACATCACATATCATATACGTTTACATTATATATCAGGTAAAGTTCTGACACATTTCATGCAATGTAGCCAATATTGTATGCAAAAGCCGATCTTTGTAAACAACATTGTTGGCAAGTTGGTCGGTTGCGTGAAATGAAATACAAGTCTACGTGATTGAATGTTTACATCACAATTAAAATTCAGAAGTTTTATCTGTGCAGGCTCAATGCTGGAGTAAAATCGATATATTGTATAGATACAGATATTGAGCTCGTCGATACAACTCTGTTCTATGTTTTAATTTTTACGTAGGATTACGTCTTTCGGGGTGAATATTGGGGGTGAAAATAAAAAAAATATCTACCGCGTTACGAAAAGTGGCCAGCTTTTAACCACTTATAATTATGTCAATAGTGGATGAATTTTATTTCTAAACTAGCCAAACGATTGGAAATTTTTCTACGAATCTGCTAAAATGAACAATTTTTCAATTTCCAATAGGTTACTGTTGTAAACTACACAAATGTCCAACTGTTGGCATTGCCTCCAAAAAGGGCTTTCCCTAGCACAGATTTCAAAATCGAAATCCATCCGGTCTCACCAACCGGTGCTTATTCAATCACAATGTGTGGTGGTTTCCGGTCGGTCGTTATCAGCAGCAGCACACACTTAGATTATCACCCCTATTCTGTATTTCGTTTCGAACGAAATTCTCATACAAAAAAATATTTTTTTGTATGAGAATTTCGTTCGAAACGAAATACAGAATAGGGGTGTATTTTGCCGCGATGGGCACCACCGAGAGCAGCTCGTCATTTTATTTTGCTGGATCTCAGTGAAAAATTTGCCAAGATTTATGTTTGATAGCTCGGCAAAATTCCCGTTTGTTAACTGAATCTCGGCAAGTTTTCCACTGAGATCCAGCAAAATAAAGAGCCGAGCTGCTCAGTGGTGCAAATCTCGGCAAAAAATCTAAGTGTGCAGTGTTTTCGGCGCGTGGCGACACTGATAGCACCTTTGCTACTTTGTAATGAAAATTTGCTCCTGAAGTATAAGCTTAATACCCTAAAAAGTGATCATTACGAAGGCTAATGTACTTAAAGAATACATTATTTCAAAACTATGCCCAAGGGGCCTTCCTTAGCTCAGTCGGTAAAGGCACAGCTACAAAGCAAGACCATGCTGGAGTGGAGGTTGATGGGTTCGATTCCCGGTCCGGTCTAGGATTTTTTTGGATTGGAAAATCTCTCGACATCTTTGTATGATTGTACTTACCACACAATTCTTGCGTCACCTTTCAAATAGACCAATCCACACTGATCGATTCTTTTCATCGACCCTAATAAAAAGGCAAAAATCGTCAAATAGTAAGAAGATTTATGTCATTGATGTCGGCTCAGAACCTTATATTTCAACAGATTCATGTTTGACGTTTGACGAGAAAATCGTAAATTGAGTGCCGAAGCTCGTAATCGAGTTCCAAAATATCGCACCCCCACGTAAACCAATTCAACTATCTAAAAGCTTTGCAGATGTATTTTCAATTTCCGTCCAGACTGATGCATCCCACCAGCGGCAGCAACAGCAGCTTAGCATCCTAGCATCCAGTTCAATAATCTACGACCCCAACGCCGAATTGGATGAAAGCGAAAATTTTGTTTACGAATTTAAACCAAAAGCCATCCACCGCCACCATCCTGCCCACCAGACGGCACAGACTGGGACGGTGGCGGCGACGACGACGATGTCGAGACATATTTGGATCCATTTCGAATTTTGCCATCACCACACCGCCGGCCTAGAGTCTAGAGGGCCAGGTTCAGAAA
Organism: Ochlerotatus camptorhynchus; assembly: GCF_037179485.1. NCBI lineage: Eukaryota > Metazoa > Arthropoda > Insecta > Diptera > Culicidae > Ochlerotatus > Ochlerotatus camptorhynchus. The sequence goes on from NW_027040953.1 coordinate 2,054,168, forward strand.
ACAGTTGCACCATCCAATTGCAATCCGAACCGAAGGATACAATTTGTGTGATCCTCCCCTTCTACGCCCACAATCCCCACCCGATTGCACTATCAGTGCGGGCTGAAGCTGTCCTATTCCCAGCGTTTCTGGGAATCACCGAAACAGTCGTGAGCCCCATGCCTGGGTTGTGTGTGCCGGTGTGAGTGTATAAATAAATTATTAACGCCCATGGGACTAATCAAACTGACGCGTCAATTTTCATTTAATGTGCAGCAAATTAGAGTTTATCAAATGGAATTGACAAATGGGCAGTGAAACGACAGTGGGACTGTCCTGCTAAGGGAGGACGAGAGGAGCGAGTGTGTTGTTTTGCTCGTTTCCTCCGAATTGTGTATTTTCCGTAGGTGCAGTGGTAAATGGAGGCGTCACTATAAATTTGCATTCAATTTTAATTAAAGCATCAGTGAGCATTCGAAGAAACGATACAAAAGTTACACCGATACCGTGGCGAAAGAAGGGAAAATCGATACCCGTTAAAATATAGTCAAACGCCATTCAACAGTATGTACAGAGGCGCTCCTCTATAGCTTTCTTCGGGAAAACATTGGTAAAGACCTCTTCTCCATTGCCAAAAAGGTGTATAATTTATAGGATTTTCTCCAAACAACCACACAGCTCCGTTGCAATTTCGATTCCAAATGTCCGGTGACGTAGAAAGGAATCGACGATTGAGCCTGACGAATGAAGGCGGCTTTTTCAATTCCCGATACTCAAACTTCCGAGGACACCCCTTCGCGAAAGCCCTTGCTCCATCGCAACCCACACCCGTCGTGGCTTGAAATAGCAATCGAAACGTTCTCCATTTTCCCGCATTTCCACGCTCCACCCCCGGACCGGCCAGCGAGTTTGGGATCCCACTGGGACCGGAATCGACACGTTCGACGTCCCTTTCCATCTCGAGCACCGCTAGCGCCGCACCACCGACCGCTTCCTCCGCTGCAGTGAAATATTAAATTATTATGCAAAACACTGTATTCTTTTCCCTGCACACTTCGTCCCGAAGACAAGGTAAAAGTTTCATACCGTTGGCACTCACCTTTGCTGCTGCCACAAGAGGAAGAACTTTGGTTTATAAACTGGTTATTATTTATAGTTTTGCACAAGATTTATTGCACTCTTCGTGGCTTTTGCTAGCAAACACTTTCCCTCCAGCCATTTCATTTCGAAAATCGAAGACAACCGAGAACAATGCAGCTTTCGAAAGATTTCCCACCGCACAATTCTTCCTCGCTGGAACGAAACGACCAGGCAAGCCACATTAATTTTCAAAATCCCTAACCTCAAAAGACCTTCTATTAATTATAGGCACTTCACAAGTCACTCCTCCGAGCCTCCGCAACTCCCAGAGCGCTCTCACGCCGCCTAATGCGAAACATAGCACTTACATCACCCAAACACGATAATAGACCATGATAACACACTTCCGTTCCTATTTGCTTCTCCTCTCTACGGCGAACCGTAGCACCGTCTAGCAGTCCCACGGGACGAAGCGAGAGCCGAGAGTCCGGCCAACCCCCCGAAACAGGAAGTAATTTTCCCCATTAATAAATCATCGCCGGTTCATTCTTCTAGCGCCTCCCTCACCCGACCGAACCAACATGGAAGGATGGAATTTTCTCTTTACGTTCAAGAAGGATCAACACTCGGCCTCGGCTTTCGACGCAATGTGCCTTCATGTATTTCGGGCTATCGACTTGGCGTACGGATACACGGTTTTGTCTATCGAGATGTACAGCGGTCCCAGGGCTCGTTTGCTGCAGATAGAAAATTTGCAAATTATAAACTCACATTCGTTCCGCCTCCGAGAGGGCAACTTACTTGTTGAACAGGCCAAAGTCCGATCGGGTGTTGTTGGTGCATTCACCTCGCCGGTAGTTTTGGTACGAGTTGCAGTTGGTGCCCTCGAAGATGTTGACGCGGTTCAGCGAGGCACGGAAGTACTCGACCGCCTTGAAGTGACTGCAGATGAATTGAACTGAAAAGAAATATTCACCCACATAGATGCAGTACTAGTAATCAAAGGAACGATACTAAAAAACAATATGTTGGACCGCCCGTAGTTGATACCCTTTTATTTCCGGATCAGTCTTAAAGATTTAAGGGTGTTTTAGAAAATCCAATGCGATGATTGAAGGATGTTTTAGACATTTTTAAGACAAATTTATCAAGCAATTTACGAACTATGTTGATAATTTAAAGGTCGATTGGTCGTTCTAAACCATTTTAACGTTCTAAAACTATTTTGGGTGCTAAAAGATTCAGACTATTTTGGCTTTTAAGGTGATGATCTGGGATCAAAATGTAAGCAAGTAAAAAGCACTAACACCGATACACGTCTTTATTGTGTCAAAGCAAGTGAAAGAATGACAACGACTGACACAAACCCAGGTAAAAGACCCCCTACCCTAATAAAATTGTTATGGTTATTTTCCTAAACGACGTATTCCAGGTAACATCCATACCATTTGTGGAATGGTTCTATGATTTGGGTTATCATCCGTTGATTGTATTTTTTTATTAGGTTATCTCTATCAACACCAAGTTAAGGGCCGAACACAATGGTAGCGGCATAGCGGCAATGGCAAATTTGCCAATACACTGAAATCCGGTGGACATTATTTTTTGCAATATTTTGGAAAAACGCGGTGCAGTTGATCGGCAGCCTGAGAAGTATTCAACATTTTCAGTTGTATTTTTTTGTAATTTTGAGTTAACCAGAACCTTCAAGACGTGACCCAAATAATCATCCAAGGTCGTAGTATGTGATGAGAACCATGCATCCGGACATATTTTGAGTACCCCCGGGGAACTGGCCAGATTCATCTTGAACCAACACCCACATGCGACACATCAAATTGGTGGCCATATTAAATACTGAAGACCACGTTGGTCAGGTCCGAACATGTTCAAGTGAAACTTGAACCTACATCCTCATGTGACACACCAAACTATAAGATAATTTTAAAAATAAGAACATTGGTGACCATTAGACTGATGCAACATTTGAAATTTTCGCTCCACAGTGCTCAAACGGTGCCAAATCGGGTCCTGATTAGCCTCCAAAAGTGAAAACTCATTTGATATGAAACTGACTTGGCACAAACCATTTCAAGTTTATATGGAAATTACTATGGGAAAACAAAACTTTTTGTTCATTGTTTTTTAGCCTTTCTGCATATTGTACTGTTAACAAATTCTATTGCTATTCTTATGGGAATTTTTATCAGCTACAACTTTGCAGAAAATCGTTTTTCAGCCATACGTCAAATTAAATAGTTATTAATTGTTTAAGAGATTGATAATCTTATGGCAAGATTGAGCAACTGTATCGTGGACAACACTGTATTCTGCAGTGTGACATAGTAGCCATGATTTTTGTCCTCTATTCTACGCGCCTAAACACCAATGTTGCCTGCTGAACAGTTGATTGAGCCTAATCATAAGACATCAGCGACTTGAATCATTAATAATTTTTGTGGTTTTCAACAAAGTTGTGGCTGAGAAAATTTTAAACAAGCTCAGCTATGATTTTTTAAAGTAGAGTGAACTGGTGAATTTTGAGATACATATGAATCGAAATTATGGTTTCTCCATATTAATTCCCATATAAACTTCAAATGGTTTGTGCTAAGTCAGTTTCTAACTAAATGAGTTCAAATCTTGGGAGGCTAATCAGGGCCCAATTTGGAACCATTTGAGCACTGTGGAGCGAAAATTTCAAATTTTGCATCAGTCTAGTGACCATACTAAGTACTCAGGACCACACTGGCCATACATATTCCGGGTGCTCCCGTGGAGTTTCACAAATTTCCCGAAATTTTCCTGAGGCCAATGGAACTTCTCTGGAGTTCTCAGAACTTCCCTGAAATTCTCTTGAGAACTACTCTGAAGTTCACCTCAGAACTGCTGTGCAGGTCTCCTCAGAACTACTTTGAAACTCTCCACAGAAATGCTCTGTCTCATAAGAACTAATTTGAAATTCTCCTCAGAATTTCTCTGAAGTTCTCCTCAGAACTACTTTGAAGTTCTCGTCAGAACTACTTTGAACTTCTCCTCAGAATTACTTTGAACTTCTCCTCAGAATTTCTCTGAAGTTCTCCTCAGAATTACTCTGAAGTTCTCCGCAGAACTAATTTCTCGTCAGAACTACTCTGAAGATCTCCTAAAAAGTACTCTAGATCTTCGGTGAAGTTTTCAACATTTTCCTGAAATTTGCGAAGTTATCCGAATATTCTCTTGAAGATCTTTAAACTTTCTCACTGGTCAGGACTTCCCTAAAGATATCTTTACCCCCCCAGATATTATTTTAACTTCTCCAAAGCTCTCGATATTTCCCCACGGTTCAAGCTACTTCTTCAAAATGCTCCCACATTTTTTTAAGTTAGTGCAAATTCAGAGACGATCACTGAATTTCGGCGAATTTCAAAGCCCCTTGCATATTTTTACATGGTTTCAGATTGATTAATTATTCAGAAGACATTTTACTGATCTTTCAGAGATTACACAAATAACAAATAACTCAAAACTGCGATCAAAATAAACCGTTTACGTGGTTTGTTTACTTTCAGCATGCGGCAACTCGGCAGCAGTACAGTGGTTAGCGCGATTTTAGTACATAGCGCGTTTGCCGCTGTGCCGCTATAGGGCCACCCACAACAGTCCGTCACCGTCACCGTCACCGTCAGCGTCAACGCATCCGTCATGTACTAAAAATGCTGACGGACGCATTGACTCAGTGCTTGCGCACAACCATGCGTCACGCGTTACGTTTTGACAGTAGCATAATCTCGTTTTGATCATTTGTTTTGGTAGAAGATTTAATATGTATTTAAAAAAAAAGTCTGTACATTCTGAATTTTGGAGGCGATTGGTGAATGGCGAGTTGGATTTGCCAGCACCGGGCAAGTTCCAAGGCTCAAATGAAGTGATGCCGTATTTCATTTTTGGGGTGCTGCATTTCCTCTTAAGAATAACTTGCTCCGGCCATATCCAGGTGTTGACCTACCTCCAATTCAAGACAACTTCAATCAACGGCTGTCCAGAGCCACGAGGGATGGTGATGGGAACGTAAGTGAACCTGGTGAATGGCGTACATTAGTTGTTCCTCTGAGATGTATTAACTCTGCGGCCCTTCAGAGAGACAACAATGCGACTCGATCTGCATACGTTAACCGAAATGTGTTGGCCAAACATGTATTCACACAATATTGCTTAAGGATATATAAAACAATGCAATAGTTTAAATTGTACACAAAGCTATTTCACTAGTTGTATTTTATTGAAAAAAAAAACACTGAAATTTGTTTGGGAATTGGGGTTGGCCCTTCTTACAAATGCAAATTCCTAATAACAATGTTTTCCATGATGTGTTCAAAGAAACACGGCACAACATACGCTTCTGATTACGCTGGTGTAACCAAACAGCAACATGACGCTGCGTCAATTTTGAAAATTTTCAAAATTTAGCATAGCGTCAGCGTTTTAGTACTGGCGCGCAGTGAGCGCAACGCATCTTTGTGGGTTGCTAAACTGAATAGCGTTGGCTCAAACCAAGCTGTCAGTTGACGCTGATGGTGACGGTGACGGTGACGGACTATTGTGGGTGGCCCTTATGTCTCTATGCCGCTGTCATTGTGTTCAGCCCTTTACAATTGCAGAATCAAAGTGACGATTGACTAACAGATGGCGAGTCGGTGAAAATGGTAATGACGTTTTAATATCTGTCAAATTGCATGACATTTTTTTTTTTTTAGTACATCATCATTTTTGTAATTGTGGATTTTATAACTAGGTGTCTCATAACCAGTTTTGGCTTTGCTTTGATTCGCCAATAGTCAAAATAAATGCGGGCGCACACTGAGGCAGGGATGCCAGATAGTTTCGTAAAATGTCGGTGTGAAAGCTAGTTTGAAGTTATCTGTATCAGGAAATTTGAAAAGTGAGAGTGGACGAGTCGATCGGGAGAAGCGCGAAAATTATTTCAAAGCAAGGTAGCAAATGCTCATTTGCATAATAGTTACACTGTGTTCACATTAAATGCGAAAGAGATGAAAATTTGAAACCTGCTCTAAGCTTCAATTCGCATCCTGGTCTGCGGGAGTTGGGCTGTATTGGTTCTGCAATTCCTGTCGCCTAAATTTTGAACCTGCCGTCTACGACCGTGAAAAAACAATTATGAAAGCTCTGCGAGAGCTGTTGATTCGAACGGATTCAATGGATACTCGGCTTGGAATCTATGGTGAAAATCTCCGCAGAATCAACAAGACTATTTACTTAGCCTTGACGATACTGCTGAAGATCCCATCAAGCGGTCAAGGTCCTGCGAAGAAACGTAATTTTTCGAGGTACTCGACGAAATCAACTGTACCATTGCTAAATCAGCGGAAAAATTCGTGATCGCATCCAACAAACGTGTGCACATACTTCCGAGCAAGCCGTCCACCACACCAGCAGTTGACAAAAACAACAACAACGCGCCACGTATCAATGGTCCGACACCATCCGCTCAAACTCAGCAATCAAATTCTCACACTGCTGCTGCCATCAGTTCGGATCCCAGTAACACTGACTCTCGCGTTGAAGATAACAGGTCTCACATCGATTCTGCTACTGAAGCTGGCGGCAACACCAGACCGTACCTGAGGGTTGCAACGAAAGATCAGACTGACAACGATATGCTATCCTTCTACGTGACCCCTTTCGCACCGGACCAGAATCAGAACGAGTTGTTACAACATGTTCACGACATCACCAATGTTGATCTGACTCAAGTGAAAGTCACCAAACTAGTCCCACGCGGAAAGAGTCTGAATGATCTTACATTCGTCTCTTTCAAAGTGACCGTACCCAAAACGGCATCGGAGGTTGTTGGTGATCCGTGGTATTGGCCTGAAGGGATAACTGTCCGCTTGTTCGAACCTAACCAAAAAAAAACGGAGCCGCAACGCATCATCAAAGATCTTCATAAATCGTCGCTCTCTCATCCCAGGACGCACCGTATCAGGCACTAAGGAAGTTCCCAATCCAATGTCACAGTCGGGCTGCATCCTGAGCTCAACTACCAACATCGAAGTCGTCCTGGCCCTGTGTTCAGTTCTGGAGTTGGGGGCTTCCAAACTGCCCTTTCAGGCAAGTATCTTTCTGATCATGTTTCATCTGACGAGAGCAATTTTCCTCCGGTAATGCCTGTCGCTTTTAGCTGTTCAACCTCAACCTCTTACGAACCGGTCACCCATGACGGATGCAATACTGAAGCTATTGTCGAAAGCGTTCCTGTTCTCATGGATTCTACTCGTGATTACGATGTTCTCGTGTTCACTGAAACTTGGCTCAGGTCTGATATCGACAGCGCAGAAATTTCGTCCGAGTATACCATATTTCGATGCGACCGTAGCACATCGACCAGCAGTCACTCACGGGGAGGCGGAGTGCTGATCGCGGTCAAAAGGCGTATAGTCTGTGAACCTACTTCGCCGATAAATTGTGAGCAACTCGAACAAGTTTCAGTTCGTGTGAAATCTGGACGCCACTCGCTCTACATCATTGCCATTTATCTTCCTCCCAATTCGTCCCTCGACCTGTATTACGCTCATGTGAACGCAGTGCAGCTAATTTCGGAAAACTCGTCAACAGCTGATGTGATTCTGACACTAGAAGACTACAATCTTCCAAGTTTACGGTGGCAATCAGACGATGACGTGAACGGCTTTATCCCGTCAAACGTTTCCTCAGAAATAGAACGTTGCCTCACAGAAAATATGTTTGCCTCTGGTTTGCGTCAGGTCAACGATGTTGTGAATACTAATGGCAGACTCCTCGATCTTGTGTTTGTCAATCTACCGGAGTACTTTGACCTCATTGTACCCTCAACTCCACTTTTACCAATTGACGACCATCACGCACCATTTATCTTGCTTCTTGACGAAAGCTGTAATGGCACAATCACAACGGACTATGGGGATGTGATAATTTTCAGTCGTGTGATTTTGGTCGTTTGGATGACGTGCTCTCAAACATCGAATGGGATGCTCTACTGCGACGGGAATCATTGGACGAGTCTGTATCAGCTTTCTATGATAAACTTTACGAAAATCTTAGTGACCAAGTACCTCAAAAGAGACAACGAGCTTCTTCAGTCTACAACAAGCCATGGGGGACCTCTGAACTACGTCATCTACGAAACGTCCTCAGGAAAGCACGCAGCCGTTTCTTTCTGATGAAGTCCGATAGTGAGCGGAATAATCTTCAGGAAGTGGAAACAACGTACAAAGCACTTCTCTTTTCCACGTATGAAAGTTACATGGCTAAGATTCAATCAGATGTCAAGCAAAATCCTTCATGTTTCTGGAATTTTGTCAGAAGCCAAAAATCGGCTACTCGCATTCCAACTAACGTTAAATACGACGAAACCATCGCTAGCTCTTATTCGGAAGCAGCAAGCCTATTCGCCAAGTTCTTCGAGAGCGTATTTAGCAAATCATCGCCTGTTCCTCGCTTCAACCGCTTTGCCCATATTGCTTCACCAGACATAAATAAATCTACCCGTCGTTCAGTTTTCCATTGTCGAAGTGGTGAAAGCCATTGAAGAACTCGACGTTGATAAAGGACCTGGAATGGACGGTATACCACTCTTGCTGCTGAAGAATTGCTCTACCGCACTTGCATCTCCCATAACATCTCTATTCAACCGTTCGCTGCATGACATGATGTTCCCAGTGGGTTGGAAATCAGCTTCTTTCATTCCAATCTACAAATCCGGCAAGTGTAATCGAGTAACGAACTATCGAGGTATTTTTGTCTTGTGTTGCTTGAGCAAAATATTCGAAAAACTGGTGCATAACGTTCTGTATAACGCCGTATCTTCATTAATCTCCGGCAGCCAACATGGTTTCATGAAACAACGCTCCACGACTACAAATCTGATGTGTTACGTCAACATCTTGTCTCGCGAAGTTGAACATGGACAACAAGTTGATTCGATTTATATAGATTTCGCCAAGGCCTTCGACACTGTACCACATATCTTGGTCATAGACAAAATGGTACACATGGGGTTTCCGGAATGGATAACGCAGTGGTTGTTCTCGTACCTGTCGGACAGAACCGGTTGTGTTGTAGTGAATGCGGCACAATCCCAGCCGTTCAACATCACGTCCGGTGTACCCCAAGGAAGCGTTCTTGAGCCGCTGAGCTTCAATATCTTCGTAAATGACTTGTGTATGCTGCTCTCTTCTCTTAACCTTTCTTTTGCCGACGACTTGAAGATTTATCGTGTCATCACTTCTTCAGAAGACTGCATGGCGTTTCAAGAGGACATAAACGTTATGCTCGTTTGGTGTAGCGATAATGGAATGCGCGTGAACAGGGACAAATACAAAGTTATTTCGTTTACGCGACGCACCAGGCCCATTGTCCATCAATTTAAAATGGAATCCGTCATACTGGAGCGAGTTCTATCGATTTGTGATCTGGGCGTTACTATTGACTCAAAATTGAAGTTTAACGAACATGTAGCTATTATAAGCGCCAAAGCATTTTCTGCACTCGGATTTATTCGTCGACATGCTTCAGATTTTACTGATGTGTACGTTATATTGTTCGTTAGTGCGAAGTATCCTGGAGTATGCTGCTCCTGTATGGACACCATTCTACGCGCCGCAGATCTTAGCAATTGAGCGTGTGCAGAGGAAATTCATACGATTCGCTCTACGCCAGCTTCCCTGGAATGACCCAGTAAATCTTCCTTCTTACCCCGACCGATGCCGATTGATCAACTTAGAAAGTCTGTCATCGAGGCGAATTAAAATGCAGCATATGTTCGTGTTTGATGTCATCACAGGAGGTATTGACTGTACTGCACTTCTTGAGCATATACCGATCAACATTCCTCCACGTCGCTTCCGAAGTTCACCTCTACTGGCAATTCCGTACCACAGGACGAACTATGGGCATCACAATCCACTTGATTCGTGTCTCCGGGCTTTTAATGAAGTTGACGACAAATTCGATTTTAACATGTCCAAAACTGAATTTTCACATAGGATTAGGAATTAAGTCTAGAAAATAGTATTAAGTAGTTCAGTCGAAGGCGGTGATCGTAAATAAATCGCTTTACAATCAATTCAATTCATTCACAGCATGAAATCTAAGCGAAATTTAAGAACTTCGCTTTGAAGGGCAATAAGGTAAAAATGCCATATCCGAAGATGGCCTAACATGAAATCATCGTATATCCGGCAAGACGTGCTTTATGGGGCCTTCATGTGCTTGGCAAATCAGAGGTTCTGCATGTCTACAATAGCAAATTGCATCATTTCAAATAAGAATGAATAAGTTGAGAATTCAAAATGGATGAGAGCTTGATTTGGTTTTATAAAAACATAAAATTTTAAATATGGCTATACGATGACAACGTATTGCTTTTCTATTAATCTCGGGTCAAACTTAGTGGCAAATAGAAATGCCTATAAATATTTTTTTCTGGAAATCATGACAACCAGCATTATTTTTCTAGACTTCTCTGAATGCCCAAGTATTATTGCAGAGCTATGAGGTTACTGCCTCAAAGTTCTGCATTAATTCTTGGGCATTCAGACACAAGTCAGAGAATACTATTACAAAGTAGTAGTCGTAACTTTGATGCCTGTCGAAGATTCAAACTGTGGTTAATTTAACCAAATGTACCTCGACAAATTTATCATATTTGTCGAAGCACATTTGGTTAAATTCACCACAGTTTGAATCTTCGACAAATTTATCATATAGCCGGCACCGGTGGTGTAGTGGTAAGCGTGACTGCTTTCTAACACCCCAATGGGTCTGAGTTCAATCCCAGCCGAGGTCGGTGGGATTTTTCTGAGGCATAAAAATCTCTGGTCACGTCTTCCTTCGGAAGGGAAGTAAAGCCGTTGGTCCCGGCTCATATGTGTTGAATGGGTGCGATATCCTACGCAGGTGTGGAAGCTGCCTTCCTGCACATTCGATTGCCGTCAATGGATGGCAATCGATGTCCGTCGGTGATTGGCACTAGATTGCAGAACAGAGACCGACGTTAAATAAAGGAAAGAAGAAGAAATTTATCATATTTTGAATCTGCAAATGCTATGGTTAACGTCGACCGATAACAGCCTGCACTAGATCCGGATGAAAACGGCTAACAAAGGATTGGCACGAAGCAGTAGGATGGTCATTGGGATCTATCTATGGATGGTTATCCAGTGTAAACCACCATTCTCATTATTTATACAGCTATTCCAATACGATACCCACATTCATCAGGATTCACCTTTCGACAATGGAAAGCTGCAGAATTTAGAAATATTTATCATCGTTGAACGTCTTTCTTTGACAGTTGGGGAATAAACACAACAAGGTTGCTGTGTTGCCGTGCATTGCATGTTGAGAAAAATGAGTTACTCAGAGTTGCTCAAAATTAACTCTAATATTACTCATGATCAAAAGCTGTCTTGCCCCCAGACGTATGCATTAAAAAATGGAATGATTTTAGCACATTTTCATACGATTACCTTGCCACCTGGTGGTGAGTCTACTTATGCATCGCCAATCATAGCAAACCCTGTTGTGTACAGAAAAAAAATGACAGCGCTATCAGTTGATTTGCAGCAGCCATAGCGAAAACAGTCAAGCAACTCTCGAGGGTTTTTTCGTACTGCCAGCTCCACCCCGGAGCGAAAAAGTTGGATATCGTGAGGCACTTAGTGTCCGCCGGATATAGCCGATCCAGCATTTACAACATCCTCTCTCTTCTGTAGAAAGGCGAGAGCGTCCAACGGAAGCCTGGTTCCAACCGCCCGACGGTGCTGCGTGACCATAAAATGCAACAGAAGCTGAAGAGGAAGACCGAGGGCCTTATCGTTCCTTGGGCCGGGAGGTCGAAGCAACCGGCCAAACGGTGAAGAAGTACCTGGGCAAGATGGACATTGTTATGCCAAAGCGTCAATCGAGGTCGGCCGTTCACCCAGAAGGAGCGGCTGAAGGTGCTGGTGAAAAATATGTTTCCGGCGAGGCGTGGTCGTGGAAGACCGCCAACCCTCCCAACGTCCCCCAGCTGCACCTGATAGAAAATTTTTGGGCGAACCTCAAACTGAGGGTCTATTCCAATAATTTCTTTGCCAAAACGGAGGAACGGCTGATCGCCAAAGCAACGAAAGAGCTAAAGAACATCCATCTTTTCTTTGGCCATGGCTAAGGTTCAAGCCAACTGCCGTAAGGCCACCCGGCAGGGCGTCGATGCATTTTTGTAAAAGGCTTAATAAACGTAGGATTTACGGAAAATGTGTTCCATTGAATTAGGAATTGATCGTCTTGATGGACCCTGTGGTGGCGTTGCCATCATTGTTCATAGACGAATCAAACATAAAATTCTTTCTTCATTTGAAACCAAAGTTTTTGAAACTTCGGGAGTTCCTATTGAAACAAAATTTGGACAACTTACGTTTATAGCTGCCTATTTGCCATTCCAATGCGTAGGCCAGCAAAAGAATTTTCTCAAGGGTGACCTTCAGAAACTTACCCTTTATAGGTCTAAATTCTTCATTATTGGTGATTTTAATGCAAAACACCGCTCATGGAATAATGCTCAAAGCAATTCCAATGGTAATATTTTGTTTGATGATTGTTCTGCAGGATATTACACTATTCAATATCCAAACAGCCCAACATGCTTTTCTTCTACAAGAAATCCCTCAACTATTGATTTGGACTTAACTGATTCATGTCAACTTTGTAGCCAATTGGTTACCCATGCTGACTTCGATTCTGATCACCTTCCAGTAACTTTTGAAAAATCCCAAGAAATAATTTGTAATCCCAACAGCTCTACTTTCAATTACCATAGAGCTGATTGGGAGCAGTATCGAACATTTATGGAATATAACTTCGATCCAAACATTCCTTTGCAAACCAAAGATGAAATTAATTATGCTCTTGAATCTCTGACTACTTCTATAGTTGAAGCAAGAGCTGCCTCAGTTCCAAAATGCGAGGTTAAATTTGATTCAATTATAATAGACAACGATCTTCAGCTCTTGATCCCTCTTAAAAATGTCCGTAAGAGACAATATCAAAGAACACGCGATCCGGACATGAAAGTTATCTGGCGGGATTTGCAAAAACAAATTAAAAAGCGATTCTCTGCCCTGAGGAACAAAAGTTTTGAAAATAATGTTTCTAAATTAGACCCAAGTTCCAAACCCTTTTGGAAACTCACAAAAATTTTGAAAAAACCTCAAAAGCCTATTCCAGCGCTTAAAGAAGGTGGTCAAATTTTGATCACAAATTTGGAAAAAGCTCAGAAACTTGCTAAGCAATTCGAGAGTTCCCATAATTTCAGTTTGGGTCTTACTAATCCTAAATATTGAGAATCAGGTTGCTCGGGATTTTCTGAATATTTTCTCTCGGGAAAATATTTTTGATGATTCCTGGGGGACTGATTTGGACGAAGTATGGTCTATAACTAAAAAGTTTCATAATATGAAAGCTCCAGGTGATGATGGAATTTTCTATATACTCATCAAAAAACTCCCAGAGAGTACCTGGTAAAATTATTTAACTGATGTTTCCATTTGGCATACTTTCCTGATAAATGGAAAAATGCAAAAGTTGTTCCAATTTTGAAGCCGGATAAAAATCCAGTTGAAGCTTCTAGCTACCGTCCAATAAGTTTGCTTTCTTCAAGAAGTAAACTTTTTGAAAATATAATTTTAAATAGAATGATGCTTCATATCAATACGAACTCAATGTTTGCAGATGAGCAGTTTGGATTTCGCCATGGGCATTCAACTACTCATCAACTCTTAAGAGTTACCAATTTAATTCGTTCAAACAAATCTGAATATCACTCAACTGGAGTTGCTCTTCTAGACAGAAAAAGCATTCGACAGTGTTTGGCATGAAGGTTTGATTGCTAAATTGAAAAAGTTTAATTTTCCACTTTATATTATGAAATTAGTTCAAAATTATTTAACTGACAGAACTCTGCAGGTAAATTATCAAAATACCAAATCTAATAGACTACCTGTTAGAGCAGGAGTTCCTCAGGGTAGCATTCTTGGGCCTATATTGTATAACATTTTCACTTCGGACCTCCCTGATTTGCCTCAGGGTTGCCACAAATCTTTGTTCGCTGATGACACAGGCATTTCCGCTAAAGGAAGAAGTCTTCGTGTTATTTGCAGCAGACTGCAGAAAAGTTTAGATATTTTATCTTCTTATTTACAAAAATGGAAGATTTCTCCCAACGCTTCCAAAACTCAACTTATAATATTTCCACATAAGCCCAGAGCTTCGTTTTTGAAACCTAGTAGTAGTCACATAGTCACTATGATCGGAGTTCCAATTTCCTGGTCAAACCAAGTGAAATATCTTGGATTAATACTTGACCAAAAATTAACTTTTAAAGATCACATTGAGGGCCAAATGTAGCAAATATATAAAATGTTTGTATCCTCTTATAAACAGGAAATCCAAACTTTGTCTGACGAATAAACTTTTAATATTTAAACAAGTTTTTAGACCGGCCATGCTTTACGCTGTGTCAATATGGTCTAGTTGTTGCACTGCCAGGAAAAAATCACTTCAAAGGATTCAGAACAAAGTTCTGAAGATGATTTTGAAGTTGTCTACCTGGTACAATACTACCGACGTACATAGAATTTTGAATTTTGAGACTTTAGAACAGATGTCCAACAAAATAATCAGGCAAAAATCGTTGCAATCCTCAATTGCAACGATTAATTCCCTTTATGCTTAGATAAGATTTGGTTTTAGTTTTTAGTTTTAAGATTTCAATTGTAATACTGACATGCATGTTAAAAACCTGTTTAAAATACTGAGTTGCCAAGGCAGGAATAATGTAAAAACAATTAGATATATACCATAACAATTAAGGCTGGTAAGTAACTGTAGTAACTGAAGAATTACATTTAGGATTGGTGCTCGAAGCGTTAAACCAACTAATCATTCACCCACCATTCATTCCATATACTTACGATACGACTTGGTGGTATCATTGTTAACTAGTGGAAACTCGCATCCCGGCTGCGGGCTCGCCCCATTATTGGTGTAGAAATCCTGATGGCCCAGATTCGTCGAGGAGCCAATGATGTTCTTATCAGTGTGAATGGCCTGCACAAACATTGCATCACTTTTGTCCAGCCGCTTGTTCGCCGACACCAGGAACGGTTTCGTGAATGCCGGTCCCGCCGGATCTAAGCCCAAGATCATCGGTACCGTCCCGTCCAGTGAATACCCAGCAATTCCGGATATGTGCGCACCCATACTGTGGCCGACCAGGGTCACCTGATCCATCGTGAGGCCCTGCTTCAGTAGGAACTTGACAAACTTGGCCAGATATTTGCCAACTTTCGGAGTGTTCTTCGCCGCCAGATTGTACTCCACCAAAGCCAACCGGCTCCAATCCACGGCACACACGTTGCCACCGATGTGCTCGATGTAATCCCCGACGGTGTCCTTGACCCAGGTTTTGTTCACGTTGTCGGTCCAACCGTGCGTCAGGAACATGATCGGCTTCGAAACGTCCAGCTTGTAGTGCACGTCCGGATCATTTACCACCACTTGCATCAATTCACCATGATCCCTGTAAATGAGCCACTTCAATTATCAGATCAATCCTTGCAATCCAACATAAGAAACCATACCGATTGGCACACCAGAACGTAACCTCCGAGCGGAGATTGTTCGTACCGAAGAAGATCTGCGATAGGGTGTTTCCAACCGCTCCGACCACCGTGCCCAGTCGATTAACTAGCAATTCATCCTCATCCAGCACTTGTGGGGCAGCAGCTGAAACGGATGCAAAACAGTACAAAAAAGTGGCATGAGATTAATCCTGTTATACATCGACACAAAAAAAAATCGAACGAACGTCCCACATGCTGGCTCTCCATCGATGCATCATACGTCTATGAGCATGTCGGCGGCATCATGCTTGCACACAAAACAGTAGGAACAAGCGAAAGAGGATTAATACTCCCTCCCTGCCTACCTCCGCCCAATTCAAATATTGTTCAACTGTGAACCAGGCGTCCATTCAAAGCAGGTCCGGTCTACGTCTCCATGGGGAATCGAGCAGGTATCGTTCAGTTGGCTCGCAATTCTAAGCAAGGGTAAAAACTGAATGATAGAGCTAAAAATCGAAATGATATTGAATTGGCTCCATGTGAGCGAGCATGGTAAGCATCCTCGACCGGCAAACTCCCGCACCGACTGCTGATGCTGAAAACTACAACCCCATGCTGACTGGCCGACTTCCCCCGGTTCCACCCAGCACTGCGACTGTGTGTAGCAGTGACTATGGTATTGTCTATCTCTTTCTCTCTCTCTCTCTCTCTCTCACTCTCTACACCCAATTGACGGCACAATACGATATGTAAATAGAGTGTAAATTAAACTCATGATTTATAGCTGGAAAATGGTCAAACAAATGGAGATGTTTGGAGGATTCGATGCTACGCGCGCGAGGGTGGTGCTGGAATGTTCTCGCGAGTTGGGAAATTGCTTGAAGGGTTTGGGCTGTTGAATTTCGTCAGTTTCGAAATCTAGTCAAAGTGTTGCGTCCAAAATTGAATTCCATGTTTGGTGAATAATCTTGCTCATACCAAAAGAGCCCTCTGTTATACTTAATTCCAGTCGACTCACTGTAAGCTTCTTCAAACCTTAATTTAGAACAAGTGAACATCGGAAGTCGTTACGTGTAAATGATCAGCTCAGTGAGTGAATTTTTTGTTAAGCTGAGCTTGCTTGAATGACCACACCCCCACCGGAATTTCCCTGAACGATGAATGCTGACCGTAACAAAAGGCACCGCTTCAGCTCCATATCTATCTACTCGAGCTCTGAAGAAGCTAGCGCAGGATGATCCCCTCACAGCGAAGGCAACCTGCGAAGATTTTTATGTCGATGACTTCTTTTCGTGCGCAGGAACAGTCCTCGAAGCAATCTTGCTACGGGAACAAATTGATGCCATATTCAACTCGGCAGGAATGCAGCTACGCAAGTGGGCCCTGAAGTACACTCCCGAGCATAAAATTAAGGACACCCCCAAAAAACATGACAAATTTGTTATGTTCATATCTCTGCCATATTACGTCCAATTTTCGTTCTCTTTAGATCATTTGAAAGGTATTGAATGGAACTTTCCTCGAAGGCAAATTGTTCAATATAATTTTCAAATTTTGTGTGCTAAAAGTTCACCCAAAGTGAATCGTGACTGATTTTCTCAGAATTGGGTTGGCCAAATTTTGAAACAAAAGTAATAGTAGAACACTAAGGAATCGTCCATTAATGATGTCACACTTTTAGGGGAGAGGAGTGTTTTGGAAACTGTGACGAGCCTTACAAAAAACGATTTAGGTCCATATAAAAAATGTGACAAAGGGGGGAAGGGGGGGGGGGGGTGAAAATGGGCCAAATTTGCGTGACATAATTAATGGACCTTCTCTTATGCTATACCATTCATACCATTCAAATAATCTTTGGAGATCGAAAATTGAACAAAACATATTTGTATGGTTTTTTGGGGTGTCCTTAAACTTATCATCGGTAGTGTACTTACCTTAAGGAGTTTCAAAAAACAACCGCACGCTATGTCTGAAGGCACTTTTTTGCAACATTCATGTACCTCAGATTTTCCTTCACAGGATGTTGATATTGATCCTAACAATCAAATCTGAGATGGTTTTAAAATATTTCACTTTGGTTTTTTGAGAAAAAGTGTTTTGAAATTTACAAAGCCGATTATGAAGGCGTATATGGACTATTGACGATACAAAACTATTACGAATTGAACAAATGCAGTTAAACAAGGTTCAACAGATGATTGAATTAATCCAAATGGCATTGAAGAGTTCTTTTTGACTCTCAAGTAAAATCCGTATTGATTAAGTCGACTTTGTGCAAAATCAATTAACATTTGTTGCTAGAACAACTTCTTATTTAATTTCTCTTCCCTCATAAGAGTATAAGAGACAAAAACGAGCAGGACAGTCCGAGACACCTACGTAATCATAGTAGGCATTGATTTTTGTCCTGTTTCGAGTGTTTTTTTATTGGAGGTATCGTGTAGAAAATCAGGAAAAATAAAAAAAAACCCTTATGAAGAATATAGAGAGTTCGCTTCTGTAAAAAAAAATCAAGCCACTTTAGTAGCGACGATTGTTGAAAGATTTTTACCGGAGTTCAATAAAGGAGATAGTAGGAACGGAAAGTTTTGTGTCCCGTACTCAGCAGGTGGCAAAGGTGGCATTTGCCACCAAAACATCCTGAGGCTTGAAAAATTTGCCTGGATTAAAAAAAAATGATATGTTTGACTCAACGGTGTGATCGAAAATAAATTCTGGCAACCATGACGAATTGGTTTGAATATCGTTTAACCGATAATTCCTCTTAATACAGGAATGAAACTCACATGAGGTTAGCTCAAGGGGTAGGTCACTCCGCACACCAATCTTGGGTCATCTTTTTGTCAGTGTGCCGATTGTGCCGGTCATAGAGCAAACTGCGATTGTTTGTAAAATACCCATCCCGGCAACCCGGTATTTCTGACACATTGAATGTTCTGGTTTGAAATCGCAAGGATTATTCGGATTGAGGATGACGCGGGAAGTGTCGGGTGTTGGTGTTTTATGCTCATAGGATGATAAAAGTCCTGTGTTTTAGGATTTTATAATGCCCTCAAAGGCAGACCAGAAACCTAGCCTATCGTGCTGTAAAAACAACGGTCTATCATCGGCCGAAAAGAGATGGTACCGTTGGGGAACATTGTTGGAGAGCGACTTTAGAGGATGATGAATAAACTTCTGTAATTTGTTTTGTGTGAGTTGCATCATTATTTGAACTAAGGGTGCTAATGGGGTCTGAATAACTGCTTCTTTCTCTTGAGCCCACTCTAGAACCTTCATTTCGTATTTAGATCTATAAGTTAACTGCTGGTCTGAGTTCCTCAGATATATTCAATAAGAGGATGTTCCTGAATATACAGTCAAACTGCACGTAATGTCGTGAACAACTTCAATGACAGTTATCCAGCAGTGCTCCCATTTCATTTACAACAACCTAATGCCTACGAGTTGGTGCCGAAGGTGTGCCGATGAATGTGCCCAAGCTGTGTCAAATTTAATTTCGGCACAATGTGCTGAGTGACTTACCCCTTGGATTAGCTACTCTTGCCGAGTGAGTTCAGGTAGTCCTCACCTTGAATTACTACAGAATTAATAGAGCTTCATTGCAATTCCCATATTTTGTGTAAGGAAATTTTCAGGAAGGTTCAGCAACTTTCTAGGAAATTCTGCGAACTATAGGGAATTTGTAGGAATTTTAGGAAAGTTCTGCAAACTTTAAATGAGTTCCTCCAAAGAAGAAGAGAAATTCAACAACTTTCAGAGAAGTTCTACAAACTTCAGGGAAGTTCTACAAACTTTAAAGATGTGCGTCAATCTTCAGAGAAGTTCTTTAAACTTCAGGAAAATTCTGCCAACTTCAGTGACATTTTGTGAGCTAAAGGGGTGTTCAATGTCCTTCTGGTAAGGGGCTGTTCATAAACTACGTATACTCTTGGGGGGGGGGGGGTTACAAATGTCTACGGTCCATACAAATTTCGAAAAAAAATTGTAGAGAGTTCTGTGAAAAATACCAACATTATATGAATTTCAATGATACTCTGCAAAAAGTTCTTTAAACGTGAGGAAATTCTTGCAAACTTTATGATGGTCTGTAAAATTTAATAACATTAGGAAAGTACTGTGAACTTAAAAAACAACTGAGAATTTCGGGTAAAACTGCCAAACTCAGAACAATTTCATCAAAGTTCAACGAAATCAAGGACAAATGTATGAACAGGGATTTGAATTTGAATGTAACTTCTATAAGCTGTCTCATCGGGTTGTTGGTGGAACAACTCCCACTCCATGTCTTAGAAAACAGGTATAATAGTAAGAATTTGTTGCGATATTACGCTTCCCTTATGATATGTGATCGAGAGCATGAGCAGGGTGGAAGGGCGTAAAATGAGAATTTGCCAGCTAATAATATATCGTGAGTAAGGCTAACACATGTTACATTGCCGTTTACCGGTATAAACAAGGGAGCAGTTTATGAAAATTTAGGTTTAAAAATATCCACAATAAAGATGTTAACAATAAGTTCAAACCAAATTTGTTTCTCCTGGGAAACATCATGCATGTAGTGAACAGAAACTTCAGAATCTCTTCAAATTGGCAGATGAGAGTAAGAATCACTTTGATGCTAAAAGTATTAGAGAGTTAGCTGGCAAAAAACTAGCCTAGGTTAGTTTTTCAAACGTCGAAGGAAGACCAAAACAATCAGGAAAAAAATCTAAGATTCCTCACGAAGATTTACTTAGCTTTAAGAAAGATCTTAATCTGAGTGTTAATAAGGTCGGTATGTAACTGTTATCTTTATAACTATTTATTTTACATAACTTTAAACTGTCCTTTTTTATATTACAGACGCTAAAATTTGCCAAATGTATGAGACACACCGGCCATCAAACTATCCAGCCCGGCCTCAACTCAGCTATGAAGAAAGACAACGCGGCCAAGAATGATCCCAATAACCCAATATGGTGGCTGCCGAAAATGCGACGAAAGTTTTTGAAGGATGAAATTGTTATCATTAGCTAATGAAAAACAACGCATCGCTGATTTTTTGATATGCTGTATAAAAAAGCCTAAATTTTTAAGGAAAAATATCTACGAACTATGAAAATCATTTATTAAATGCAATCAATGTTTTTCAATACAAAATCCCATTTTTATAATATCACTATATTATATAAAGAATTTTTAATTACCTTTCATTTTGTATTTTGGTCTTTGAAATGGGCTCAGCGGATCAAAAGTTATAAATTTTTGAAAAAAATCATTTTGAAAAAAATCATTTTGAAAAAAATAAAAAATAAACTATTCTTTGGACTACCCTAACGTTGAGATGGCAACCCTAATGACAACATAAAGAAAATATTTTGCGATAAAGAACAAAACTAATTTTTTTTTACCAAATTCTTCGAACTACTTTGCAATGGAATGTCTCAATAATAGTAAATTTAGGACAATAGTTTGTTTAATTATTTTATTAATTCAAACATTATGAGATCATGACAAAGTTACGATATCTGATGGTACCGAAGAGTGAATCTTACTATACCATTGAAACTTAGTATTTGGGCAACTTCAATCCCCTCTTGAATCATTTTCAGCTGAATTTGTTTCGATCCTTAACAGTTTTGTATCATCGCCTTTGTAAACAGCTAAGTAAACATCAAAACACTTTTTCTCGAAAATCCTAAGATGAAATATTTTAAAACCATCACAGATTTGATTGTTTAAATCAATACTAACCTCCTGTGAAGAAAAAACTGAGGTACATGAAAGTTGCAAAAAAAATTGCCTTCAGACATAGCGTGAACCGTGCTATCTAGCCGTCGGTGGATTTCGACAAGGATCAGTCCATCAAGATCCTGGGTCTACACTGGGAGCCCTGTTCTGACCAGTTTAAGTACGTCGTTCGTGAAGCAACAGTCTAGCCCCCAACAGTCGTCACGAAACGAAGCGCACTTTCCTGCAGCGCCAAACAGGTATTGTGGGGATTGAAGGATGACAGCGGAAAGCAATACGAGTGGGACGAGGAACTACCGGATCAAATGAAGAAGCGCTGGGTCGATTATCTAATCTAATCTAACACCAACACAGCCAGTTCTTGAAAGCATCCTGGAAAATGATAAATATACCTACATCATTTGTCTTGTCTATTTAATATATGTTCCACATCGAAGATGCGTCACACATATCAAAACGGCCAGGCCTACTGTGCAGCATTTAAGGGGCAAGATGATTCAGAAAACATCGGGCCTGTTTAAATCGAAGATTTAAACACGATGCTTCAGAATCCAATAAACGGATGAAACGTGGACATCTCATACCGTTCGTTCCGATTTTGGTAATTATATGATTGGTTGGTTGTTGAAAGCATCAAAGTTAGAAAGGTTAAGCGATGCTCCATTTTCTTCTGATGGTTGGGACATGAGCACTAACTATTGTTCTAGCCTTTTATGACTTATGGCTATAGCGCCATTACTCGCTTTCTGAAAAGAGAAGAGGGAAAGGAAAAGGAGAAGGACAAAGGGAAAAGGATTATGTGAAATCTGCGAACATAAACAATATTTTTGATTTGAAATATACAATATAGAAATGCAGCGGTGGTCACTACCCGAGTCTTGTCACAATTATCAAGTCAAAAAAAAAAGCAAGGACTAAAATGTTATCCTTTGATAATTGAAAAATCCTGATTCCCTAGTTTGAATTTGTCACGGTTAGGGTTCGGTGGTAGATCTTATACCAGTAACGCACCACAAAAAGGTGATCTCCCAACGTTACTGGTTTGAAGAGATAAAAATTTACCAAATGGAACGAACTCACCAAGTTTAGCTGCTTGACATGTGTTGATATTAGATCCTGCTTCATGACAAAGACCGATCAAACGGGTGACGGAGTTTGACGTCAAAGTCCATCTTCCATCTAAACAACGGGGGAACAAAAGAGACCTCTAATACCACGGCGCATTGCGAAGAGCCTTTCTACCACTACCGCAAATCATCATTCCAGTGCTCTCACTCTAATTCATTTGGCGTTGACGGCACCTTCGAAAAACCGTGTCTTCTAACAATTTTAAATAGAGCGATAACATTCGCAAAAATCACCATCTTAGCGCCCCTCGGTGGGACTTTGTATGGGAGCTAGCTGTCAATTTGATAGTTGAGTGTCATACAGTGTAGTTATTATCTTGCCTTAAATCTTGATTTAAAACTCGAGATAAAAGCCTGTGGGATCGAAAAAAATATCATTGTGCTCAGAAAACAAAGCTCTTTCAGGTGATGTATAAAAACAGATAATTTTTTTTTCTAATTTGGCATTGTCTAAAGGAATCTTTATCAGCTTTTCAAAAATCACAACCCTAAGTTTCGGAAACTTTTGAAAGTCAGTGCAAAATTATGTTTTTTGATACCAAGTCTAATGTTAAAAAAAAATGACGGAAATACAACCGTGGCATCGAAGTAGGCTATGACCATCGGTAATTAAATTATAATCAAATAACACTCAATTATGTTTTTATGCTATTTTATTTTTTATTTTGCCCTTATGCAGGATGGGTACACATTTTTTAATTCCATCATATTATTCTTGTTTTTTTAATGTTTTGAAACATGTTGCATTACACTTGGAAGCAATTTGAGATTACATGATTACAAAAAAAAATCGTGTTACAGAATTGAGTGTAATCGAAGACAACAAATCAAGAAAACTGGCAACTCTTCCATTTTCTCATACGAACGCTATGAGACAGGTACAATCGCGTCATCTGCCGCTCAAAGGTAAATGCTTCGTTCTATGCATTGCTTCCACCTTCACTCAAGCGCAGCGCCATTGTATCTGTCGCTTGGATTCTGGTAAAGTTGCCAGTCTTCTTGATTTGTTGTCTTCGGTGGAATGCAATAAAAATGTCTCATACTGAATTTTATTTCAAAACACATATTGATCATTTCCTTGAGAGTAACCGTTCTCGAATTTGGCCAAGTTGATTGAAAATGGTTCTTAGCCTATACAGTTGAAAAAAGTAATGAGAATTTCTATCACTATGGAGCGTCATGTATCATACAAGTTTACATTTCATATATTATTTGTAACATTTCTTGCAAGTGGTATTGTGGAAGAAATATACTTGAAATTATCATATTAACTGAAAGCAGCTTTAGTCCGGGAATTAGAAGGTGCTAGCTCTGCTCTTGATCCAGAAACCCATTTTAAAATGTTTGATCATTTTTACCAATTCCGAAGTCACTTTCAGAAGCCATAAGCTCCACATGTCTACAGTTCCGATATCACATGGCTAATGGAACTGCAAGCACACCTTCAGATTCAGATCAATGCGTTGAATCCAGCGCGTATTTAATAAAGCATGACGTAAAACATGATTGGGAATATCCATTGTCAGTAAAATAATATGAAAAGATTTCACCAAATTATGTGTCTATAGATCCTGTCTTAAGACATTATTGTGGCCATCGTCCTCCTCCTCTTGCTTGTAGATGCTTTTTCGCAGCAGCACACATCAAAACTTCTATTCAATGGCACTGATTTCCTATTGTATAGCTTTAGATATTTATACAAAAAATGCAAAAATATTTTAAAAAAGTCAGAAATCAATGAAAAAACAGCGACCGAAAAAAACACAATTCCATCCGCGAGCACAGCTCACTGCGATCCGTAGAAAAGTTGATATCTATATCGAAGAAACGCTGGGTCGATTATTACACTGAAGTCACCCGTCTGTGCATTGATCGATTTGTCGTACTTCAGAATGCTATTTCTGTGGAGCTCCACTTCTTTTCGGATGCCTCTTTAGCTGAGTCAGGTTTAACGTCGCGCTCGAAAGTGTTTCAACTTATGGAGCTCTGTGGTGCACTTCTGTCTACTGAGCTCTACCAAAAGGTCTCCACAGCACTACGAATTACATCCAAAGCCTACTTTTGGGTAGATTCAACCACCGTTTTGAGCTGGCTCAAGGCTACACCGTCATCCTAGTCAACACAGAAGATGGATAACAGCGATTGGAATCATGTAGAACGAGAGACTCCTGCTGGCATTATCTCGAGAGAACTTCCAGCTTCAGACTGTGATGGGAAGGTCCTCCATGGCTTCAAGCAGAAAGGGAATCATGGACAGTTCCAGTCGATGAAGGTATTGACATCGAGGCAGCACAAGAAGCAAGGAAATCGTCGCTTGTAGTCGCTTCTTCTTCACAAACATACGTCGAGGAATATGTAGGCAGATTATCCAACTAACTGCAGGCAAAAAAGATGGTTTTCCGAATTTACGGCTTCGCTGGCTCAATCTGATTATTGCTCCGAACGTCCAACGTTCTACGCATCGGAGGACGGTTGAGTCGTTCCCTATCATTCTCGCCATCAAATACTTCAGCCAATAACATATCCGTTCACAACACTTCTCGTTCGCTGTCAACTCGAACGTCTTCTACTATTTGACAGCGGTTTTGGATTCTGGGAGGCAGAAATATCACTCATCGTATCGTTCACGGCTGCGTAGCCTGTTTCAGTGCAAAACCGAAGGCAGTTGTGCAATTTATGGCAGAACTTCCATCTCAGCGTGTTACCGCTTCAAGACCGCTCTCCGTCGTCGGTATTGATTTCTGGGGACCTGGATGTGACCAAAGGATGAACGGGTGGTCACCCTATCACCGCTCAGGGTTGATGATTGCACTTTGATCAAACAATCAGCATAAAGCATTAACGAAAATTAAGGCGACGGAGTTCTCACCAAGAACTCCCAGCGCAGCAGAAAATGTGCACCGAGCGGATCGAAAGAGTCCGTTTCGATTGTACCGCGACCGTGCGGTATCATTCTCTAGCAACCAGTGCGGCAACAAAGTATCACAGTGTGGCTTCATCCTGGTGGCCGTCGTCGTCGTCATCGTATGGAAGTGAACAATCTCAACGTCTAAGCGGGCGTCATCCGACGCCCGCCGAGTCAGCAGTTTTGATGCACCCGGCACCAAGAAGGATGGCTTAGATCGGTGCACACGGCACCAGCAGAGTAAGATTCATACTCAAGCTCTGTAATCCAAATTGAGTTTATTGATCAGAACATCAACCGCGTCGGGTTGTTGATCTATATCACAGCTTCATTGCGGGAATAGAGTTTCGGCCTATTCTCTAGTTTTGCTAATCCGAGAGTTAGTGAACGGCCCTTGTGGGGCCAGCAAATGCTGGAAGCAGAAACAGGACCGATATACCTTAAGTGAACTCCTCACGGTAAGAAATATTGTCAATACAATTAGGTATTTTCCAAGCACACAGATTTTAAAAACATCCAGGCATAATTTTCAAGGCTTATGAAATGGGATGATAATTTCCAAGAAACTCATTTCGAAGGAATTCTGGGAAGAACTGTGAGGAAATCGTCAAGTGCAATCTGCATTCAAGGTAGTTCTGGTCAAGGTTTCGCTGAATACCCTGTGTAGTATTCGAAAGAAATTTTAACTAAAATTCGTACAAATTTCTGAAATTAATTCCTAAGGTAGCCTGAGGACAACTTCAAAGAAATTCAAAAAAGAATTCTAAAGGAATTCTGAAGATAGTTTCAACGAGAAAAAGAAGCCGGTGCATACTTCCATAGATATTTTCGAAGAATACTTCAGAATTATGCTTAAAGCAGGATTACAATTAAATCTCAAAATAGCTCCAGGAAAACTTCAAAGGATTTCGAAAAGAATTCCAGGCGAGTTCTGACTTGACTTCCAACAAATTTTAAATGAGAAATCTATGCAATTGGTGGCAAGCGA
Organism: Ochlerotatus camptorhynchus; assembly: GCF_037179485.1. NCBI lineage: Eukaryota > Metazoa > Arthropoda > Insecta > Diptera > Culicidae > Ochlerotatus > Ochlerotatus camptorhynchus. The sequence continues at coordinate 2,080,622 of NW_027040953.1, forward strand.
ATTCACAGGAAACATTCAAAGTCAGTAGAATTCCAAGGAAAAGAGTAAAATTCAAAGAGCTTTCCGAAATAAATTCATTGAAAATTCTTAGAATAGTCCCAAAGGATTTCTTACTGAGGAGTATTTCAAGGTAATTCTGAGGAAAATTCCAGGGGAATTGAATTCCGAGGATGATTCCAAATCCATTTCAAAGACCATTTCATGGAAATGGAAGGGGGGAGTGTACCCCATTAGGCATAATAACGTTAGGCATACGGACCATCTGCAACCCAATACTTTGCCTGTCCAAGACGTCGCAAGTTTTCATGAGTCCCAAAACTTAAGACTCTTTCATTATTGTCACCGATGTCAGCAATCAATAGACGGTCCCCATTATCATGCTTCTGGAATTCATCAGGTAGATTATGCCTAACGTCCGTATGCCTAACGACTGTATGCCTAACGACCGTATGCCTAACGACCGTATGCCTAACGTCGTGTACCCGAAGGGGGAATTATGAGGAGTATTTCAAATAATTTATGGGAGTCCTGAGCAAAACTTAAAAGGAAGTCCTAAAAAAGTTCCATAGGAATTTTTGGATAATAAAAAGTGAATGCTGAATTGCTGAGGAGAACTCCAAGTGAATCTTCCGGAGGAATCTCCTTAGAATTCCTATGCAACACTACATAAATTACTCAAAATTTTAAGAGCATTGCAGATTGAATTCAAATAATTTTCTACAGATGATTTTCAAGAGAATTATGGAGCAAATTATAATAAAATACCATAAAGAAGTCTAAGATGAACAGTCTTTAAGTTTCCTTGGGGGCGACCCCGGCGTAGTTGTTAGCATCCATACCTCTCACGCAAAAGTCACGAGCTCCAATCTCATCCCGGACAATGACGCAAGAGCGTTAAAGTAACTAAAACAAAACAAAAAAAGTTTACTTTTTGATCCCAAAATTCGGTTCAGTGGTTCCAAGGTTGATTAAAAAAAAAGAAATGATTTGTTTTAACCACCTCAACACGGAAGTGGCCTCCCTGATGGTCACATCAAAAATATGGGTCTTATATTTTTCATTTTGTCCGGATACGAGGCAAACACCATTTTTACGGGATTGTTGTCCGAATTTCTTACAACGTGTCCCACCCATCGTACCCGTCCAGCTTTCGTGAGTTTCTGGATACAGGGTTCGCCATAGAGTTCCGCCAGCTCGTGATTCGTCCTTCTCCTCCGTACACCGTTCTCAAATACCCCGCCAAAGATGGGACTAAGCACTCGTCGTTCGAAAACACCCAGTGCTTGAAGGTCCTCCTCGAGCATCGTCCACGTCTTGTGCCCGTAGAGAACTATCAGCGTCTTGTACATGGTACATTTAGTACGGGGGTCAAGTTCACCCAACCTCAGGGTCTTGTGGAGTCCGTAGTAAGCACGACTTCCGGCAATTATGCGTCTACGAATTTCTCTGCTGCAGTTGTTATCCGACGTCACCAATGATCCGAGGTACTCAAATTCATCGACCACCTCGAACTCATCTCCATCGTTTGTCACGCTTCTGCCTATGCGAGCCCTCGGTTCCTCCAGCTTACAGATACTTTGTCTTCGACGTGTTCACCTTTAATCCAACCTTCTCTGCTTCACGTTTCAACCTGGTGTATTGCTCCACCACGGCCCGAAACGTTCTTCCGACAATGGCCACATCGTCAGCGAAGCAGATGAACTGGCTGGACTTATTGAAGATCGTGCCCCGCATGTTAAAGCACCTTGTCGAAGTCCTTTGCGAGTTTCAAACGGGTCCAATAACGCACCCGATATCGCAGCACTGTACTCCATCCATCGTAGCCCTGATCAGTCTGGTCAGCTTCCCGGGAAAACCGTTCTCGTCCATAATCTTCCATTGCTCTTCACGGTCAATAGTATCATAAGCGGACTTGAAATTAATGAATATATGGTGCGTAGGGACTTGATATTCACGACACTTTTGGAGGATCTGCCGCAACGTGAAGATTTGGTCCGTTGTCGATCGCCCGTCCACATAACTGGCTTGATAACATCCCACAAATCTGCTTGCTAGCGGCGATAGACGGCGAAAGATGATCTGGGAAAGCATAGTGATCGCTCGATACACAGATAAAAAATTTGAATTTTAATTGTGATGTAAACATTCATTCACGTAGACTTGTATTTCATTTCACGCAACCGAGCAACTTGCAAACAATGTTGTTTACAAATATGGGCTTTTGTACACAATATTTGCTACATTGCATGACATGTGGCAGAACTTTACATGATATATAATGTAAACATATATGATATGTGACTTTTTCGAACTGTGTAGTTCTCATATTCTAGCTTGTCGCCTTTATTTATATATTGAGCATATTACTCCCTCCTTGCACTCCTCCGGTAGCTGTTCTGTATCCCAGATCCTGACTATCAGTCGGTGCAGACAAGTGGACAACTTATCCGGCCCCATTTTAATAAGTTCCGCTCCGATACCATCCTTACCAGCTGCTTTGTTGTTCTTAAGCTGTCGGATAGCATCCTTAACTTCACCTATCGTGGGAGCTGGCATGTACCCTTCATCCGCTGTACCGACGAAGCCTCTGCCTCTACGCCATACAGATGTCCATCGTAGTGCTGCTTCCACCTTTCAATCACCTCACGTTTGTCCGTCAAGATCAGGGCTCTACATTTTCGAAGCTCTAAAATGAACTCGAGTTTTGTTTCTCTCATACAAACGTGTTTAACGCTTCATTTCCATAACGCCTAGCTAGACTATCAGCAAGAAATGATAATGAAAAAGAAGCACGCTTAGAAGGAAACGCTGGCTGTGGATCTTCACGTCGTTGCTTTGCTCCTCGCTTTCAATGTAACTAACGTCGATTTTCTAGTTAAACGAAACCTCATTATGGCTTTCAATCCCCTTTCACGAACACTCTATCACCGCTCTTTCAATTTGTTTAAAATGCGTTATGTCCCGTTTTCGTTAATTTTTTTTTTAGATTAATATGAGGATGGAAGAGAAATTAAACATATTACGTGTAATCTTCAAGTGTTTTCACGTGAGAAATGCTTTATATATGTAATTTCATTTTCCCTTCATATACGTCATGAAACCTCAGTTGATGTGTTTCATGAAAGAGAAAACTATCAAAGTCGAGCGCTCTTTCGCTCATCCGTTTCACCGAAGCTTGAAAGGAAGACCAATGGAGCGACGGGAGAAAGAGAGACATTCGATTGAACATTTGTTTGTGCACGCCGACTGAGGTTCTAGAATACTGCGAAGCTGTTCGACTTTAACAGAAAAAGAAAGCCAGCAGTCTCTTCGTCGCATCGATTTGGTCGATTAAAGCTGATATTGTGACGCCCTGGTCAAGATACCCCCTTCCTTATCCCGACACATTTCGGCTCGCGGAACAAAGCCTTTGCGGGATGCGTTGAGTTTCTTGTAGAACTTGCGCGTTTCGTGAGAACGATACAGCTACCAGGCTCCACATTTTGACGGGTTCCTTGGTGCATTATCCTCGTCCGCGCTGCGTTCTTCTCGTCCAAAACCGTCTGACACTCCTCGTCGAACCAATCGTTCCGTCGATTCCACTCCACAAACCCAATGGCACCTTCAGCAGCGCCGTTAATGGCTGCTTTCACATTGAGGGACTTCGGTGAGCTCTCCTTCATCCGACAACGCTGCGTCGAGGCATTGCGCGTAATCAGTTGCGACTTCGGGCAGCTTCAGTCGCTCCAGATTGTACCGTGGCGGGCGTTGGTACCGAATGTTGTTGGCAACGGAAAGTTTTTGGCGCACCTTGACCATTAGAAGGTAGTGGTCCGAATCGATGTTTGCGCCGCGATAGGTCCTGACGTCGATAATGTCCGAAAAGTGCCTTCCGTCGATCAAATGTGGTCGATTTGCGATTCTGTACCGATATTGGAGGCTATACTGGAAGTAGGTACTACGTATGGCCATGTTCTTAGAGGCGGAGAAATCGATGAGTCTAAGGCCGTTGGCGTTCGTTAGCTGGTGAGCGCTGAACTTTCCAATAACCGGACTGAATTCCTCCTCCTGGCCGACCTGAGCGTTAAGATCTTCCATAACGATTTGGACGACAAGGCTTGGGCAGCTGTCGTATTCCCGTTCCAACTACGCGTTAAAAGCGTCTTAATTGTCATCGTCACTTGCTAAGTGAGGGTTGTGCACATTGATATGCTGACATTGAAGAAACTGCCTTTGATCTTCAACTTGCACATTCTGCTATCGATTGGCCACCATTCAATCACGCGCTTCTGCATTTCGCCCATCACGATGAAAGCTGTACCCAGCTCATGTGTATTGCCGCAGCTCTGGTAGATGGTATAACCATCCCTATACGTGAAGGGTGATACGGTCAAAATTTGGTCAATATCAACTTGACGCATTTCTTTCAATTTTGCATTTAAAAAACCTGAACACCCCTCATTTTGAAGGTGTGTGTGTGTAGAATGTTGCTCCTATTTTGATTTTGGAATTCACTCTTCAGTTGTCAAAATGCCGTCCAAGCAAGAAGAGCAGCGTATCAAAATTTTGCTCGCGCATCGCGAAAATCCGAGCTACTCGCACGCAAAGTTGGCAAAATCACTAAAAGTTGCCAAATCAACCGTTACAAATGTAATTAATGTGTTTGGGGAACGTTTGTCGACAGCCAGGAAGTCTGGATCGGGGGGAAATCGAAAACCGGAAGCCGCTGAGACGACAAAGAGAGTTGCCGGTAGTTTCAAGCGAAACCCTAACCTCTCTCTCCGAGATGCCGCAAATAAGCTGGGTGTATCGTCTACAACCGTGCATCGAGCCAAAAAACGAGCCGGACTATCGACTTACAAGAAGGTAGTGACTCCAAATCGCGATGATAAACAAAATACGACGGCCAAAGCGCGATCCCGGAGGCTGTACACGACGATGCTGACGAAGTTTGACTGCGTGGTAATGGACGACGAAACCTACGTCAAAGCCGACTACAAGCAGCTTCCGGGACAGGAGTTTTATACGGCAAAAGGAAGGTACCTTTCCCCTTCCTTTTGCCGTATAAAACTCCTGTTTTAGCAGATGTTTTCAAGCACATGAAACTGTCAAAGTTCGCAAAGAAATATCTGGTTTGGCAAGCCGTCTGTACCTGTGGCTTGAAAAGCAGCATTTTCATAGCTTCCGGGACTGTCAACCAAGAAATTTACGTGAAAGAGTGTTTGAATAAACGTCTGCTGCCTTTCCTGAAGAAACACGGTTGTTCCGTACTGTTTTGGCCGGATTTGGCATCTTGCCATTACGGTAAAAAGGCCATGGAGTGGTACGCCGCCAACAACGTGCAGGTCTCCCAAGGGCAAGAACCCTCCCAACACGCCAGAGCTCCGCCCAATTGAGAAATACTGGGCTATTGCCAAGCGGAATCTAAAGAAGACCAAAAAAACTGCTAAGGGTGAGCAGCAGTTCAAGGCAAACTGGCTTTCTGCGGCGAAGAAGGTGGACAAGGTGGCTGTACAAAATCTGATGGCAGGGGTCAAGCGTAAGGCCCGGCAATACGGATTTGGAAAAGCGGAAGCCTAACTGAATATTTTTCCTGAATTTTATACTAATTGAACTTGAAAAAGAAATTTAATTTGATTTTTTAAATAAACGATTTCACCGATTTACACGCGTTTTCCCTTGACCAAATTTTGACCGTATCACCCTTTATGTACCGGCGATCCCTTCCAGCAAACCTCCTGCAGCGCTACAATGTCAAACTTGCGGACCCTCAATAAATCGAAAAGAATGCGGGTACTTCCCAAAAAATTGAAAGACTTGCAGTTCCATGTTCCGAGTTTCCAATCGTTAGTCCGTTTTTGTTGTCTGGGTGTATGCCGATTGTTACGGTCCGTATTTACATTGCTTGCTTCCTGTACTTTAGCTTTTTTACAGCTGGCTTGTAGGGCCTGCACCAGCCCCCATTATCACAGCACTGGCACCAGGACGTTGATCAGCCGCTCCTAACATCGAGAACAGACGCTCGAAGACTGCACTCTCCGGAGAGAGGAGTCACCCCTTCCCTGTCAACATACGATCAAGGTCCCATCGGGGTTGGTTACCCGATCTTTCCTATTGTTACTCGTACCCCAGCCGGCACCGCGGGGAGGTAGGGATAGGAGTAACTGAACAAGAGGCTAAGTGACCACGCCCACAGAGTGTTGGGGTCAATTTTATACCTGCAGATACGCGAAGTATCGATGGTACGCATTGTCCCTCAGCTCTAAAACTGAATTATCTAATAAATCAAACTTTACCAACGGTCCACCCTAACCACAAAATGCCGCTGATCATCCGCAACGGTTCATCATCAACGGCTGCACCATCTCACCCCATTTAACCTATTCATATTTTTCCATACTTCCTCAATAGGTTGGTGTTGGTACACTCCCTCGTTGCGCTGCATCTGATGACCAAAAGAACAACGCGACGGGAACTGCTGCACTAAGGGAGCCTGAACTAGCTGGCCGTCATAGAAAAGCAATATTTCTGTTTTCATTCCATTCAATGGACGTGAAAACGTACTCACGAGAGTTCATATTTTCCCGACTCATCGAATGATGCTTTTGACAAAGGTACGTATTCATATGAACTGCTCTTGAAAAAGCTTTGCAATAGTTGAGCACTTTTGAGCACATTATATTACAGCTGGGAGTTGAACAGTTCTATCCAGTTTAAATTTTCCACTAAAATATGCAGTAAAATGCATAATCAAACATATTAAAACAAATTTCCAAGTTATGTCAATGTCACAAAAGCTAAACTATGAAAGGGATCCATTCACCCACTTTTTCCAACGATGTGGAAGGACAGCAGATAGACAGCTGCATCTAGGAGCGATGGCATGTTCCATTTCGCAACCCAGTTAATACGCGAGGAAATTGCCGCTCTGCCTTGCTGTTGTATAACTAGTTCTTGTTAAATTCTTCCACCCGACCGCATCTTGAATGGGCTGCCAAAGATAGCACTGACTGACTGGCTGCTATGGAATTGAGAAAGAAATGCAAAAATGAAATGGGAATAAGTTGTTAGGCCACCAACCGCCCGCAACAGAGAAAACGACGACTCCGGTCTCGAAATGAGATGTTTGACGAGAAATGAAATGAATCCAGAACAACATGTGAAAAGGGCATACAAGCTTTTTGTAAACAAACCTTCTTATGCCCTTTTCTCGCCACCCATATGACACCAACGCAAACCTTTAACATCACCGGGTAGGGGGCACTTTACCCTTTCCGATGATATTGCTGGTTTGCGTGGGCGACCCTCGGTTGGTGAGAAAAGGGCTTACAAAGGTTTGTTTGCAAAAAGCTTGTATGCCCTTTTCACATGTTGTTCTGGGAATATCTTATTTTTCTACCAGTCCAGCTGCCCCGAACAGAACGCGAGGCAATAAAAATGAAAACGACTCTCGTCAAGGGCGGTGGTTCACTCGTCTAATGATATGACAGTTTCAGACGCAGCTCCCGCAGCATACTGCAACTGAGGCACTTGACAAACTCGTAAAAAGTGACGAGCCACTAGCAGCATATTGCCCCGTACATGCAACGGTTGCAAAGCCGAAATCCGTAAAGCAGCTACACTGCCGCGCCTTCGAGGTTGACAACCTACATGACACGTTCGCACCAGTTAGTGGTACCACTACCATCCAGGCGAACATCAGCCATGAACATGATGTCAATTTGTGCACATTTGAAAACACTCGAAATTTGGACAGAAGGCGACACGAGATCGTGTTTGATTTGACCTCACTTCCGACTGCTACAGCGGCGTAATTGAATTTAATTGTTTCAAAAAATTGACTAAACAAAGCTCTCCGGGTTGCACGGGATGGGCATTCGAGGCGCGACAGTCTGAAACGAGACGAACGGTAATCGCTTGCTCCACTCTGCCCTATCCCTACAACGTCGGTTCATCACAGCTACATACATTTGTACGTACGGACCACCAGACGATAGCAATTTAGAATGTAATACGTCAGAAACACCCGGACTACGCCGGGAAGGGTTCATTGATTCGGAATGCAATCAATGGACTAGTACGGTGCTTTCGAGGTAACGAACTGCTTCATGATCGGCAACAATCTGCCAGCTTCCAAGACAATTCAGTCTTCCAATTTCTTTGTCTTCGCTATGGATTTATTTATTTATTTGTGTTATGGTACACATGTGAAATATTCACCCCAATGACAGTATTTATTCTGGGCAAATTAACATAAAATGCTATTGAAATTGCACTTCTTTCTAAAATGGAAAACATTGAAGTCAAATACATTGTAGCATCTGTAGAACAGTCAATGTTTTCATGAAGAAGACCACCGACGAAGCTCGCCATTGCTACGTTAAGTCTCGCATCCAAAAGCTCTAAGTTGATAGGCATACAACGGCTTTCGTAGCTAGGCAGATTTGTAGGGTCACTCCAGCGATAGTACCTCAAAGCATATCGGATGAACTTCCGTTGAATAGCTTCAGCACGCATGGTTTCATTTTGGCAGTATGGAGACCACACGACCGTCGAATACTTCAAAATAGGTCACACCAACGAACAGTATAATGCTTTTCAGCAGTTTACACCTTTGAATTTTTTGGGGTGATCGAAGTAGGCCGCGCTGCCAAAATGACGTGTTTTTGTTTTGCTGCGTCGTTTTCGTTCTAGTGAAAATGTTATAAATTTACAATTTCATTTTAAAAAAGTGTTAATTTGAAAGTACAGAAGTGATGTTAAAAAGTGCATTAAGTAAAAATTTTCAAAAAAAAATCTCATCCGTTGCATGCGGTGCCGACTGTTCTAACCTACGCGTAGTTATGCTCAACTAAGTTTATTTACCTCTCCGTTTCTCTGTCCTCGATAGGAAATATCCATCTAATTAAAAACGATCATTTCAAAACTTACTAAATACGCGTCAATCAAGTATTGCACTACTGCTTAATAGAAAGTTTCAGTACATTATCAATGTACTGTGAATGAACCTCCTATCGATCAGAATGAATTGTGCATATGTTTAGGATCAACAAACATTTTCAGGCGCAAAGGAGCAACATGATCAAGCTGATAACGTTTCTTAATTCCAAAATCTGAAGACTGACTTTGAATAATATGTTTAGGTAATGGGCAGCAACACCGGGTAGCTAAACTACTTCCAGCTTCTATTTATTAAATGTTTGATATAACGATTGCCAGCAACGCCGGCTGGGCGTATCCTATGGCTTACCCTCCCTACTATCAAAAATCCACCCTTCCCGTGACACTTATGGGGGATCGTAGAGTTCTCTGCATCTCTCTAAAGTAAGTGTCGGACTAACATTCTCCCTTTTTCCCAACAGATGCAAGGACGTGGTCAGGATAGCTCTGGTCTGTTGGAGGTAGGCACATCCTTTATCTAAGAAATAGTAATTGATCAAAAATTACTAGCTAACAGCAACGGATGAAGGTGGGTCTCCTTCTTAACAACAGTTTGGAGCTCGTACCACCTACGACATTGTGTAACCTGGTTTATGCTATGCTATGATGCTATGCTATGCTATACATCTTTGGATTTTGTGGCGAAACGGAATATGAACCCAGAGTTGTGAGGAAGCTTTGGATACTACGTATGCAACATGATCCTTGACGCTGAGCTTGGACTCGATCAGTATTCTTAGATCCTTGATAGTCGATTCACGTTTCAAAGTTATGCCGGTCAGGGTGTAGTCATGGTGCAAAAGCGAACGCTTGCAGCCAAAGGAAATTACAGAGTATTTCGAGCCATTCAGTGACATGCGATTAATACGACACCATTCAGCGAAGACTTCCAATTGTTGCTGCAAGAAAATGGCATCACTAGGTTCTTTTATCACGAAGTAGAGTTTCAGGTCGCCCGCAAACGATACTTTAAGGCATTTCAGGATGGTATTGACGTCATCCATGTACAGCAGAAACAGAAATGGCCCAAGATGGCTACCTTGGAGAACGCCGGATGTCACTAGGAAGGATGAAGAAACATATAGCGAATTCGTTTATTATTCAGTTCCAACCTGGATCGGGTATCAAGATTGGGTCTGCTTGTTTTCTGACAAACGTCAGTTTGCTCGTTTGTTTTTAAAACCTAGCTCAGGTTGAGGTTCACACTGACAAAAAGTTCGGTTTTGCACTGGGTTGGAACTGGTGTTAACCCCGATAATAAACGAATTCGCTAATAGTCTCCAATCTTGACAGACATGTTTCGACCAGTCAGGTAGGAGCAGAGCCAAGTAAACAGGCCGCCTGGTTGTTCTGAGGCATAACATATTAGATCACGCCTTCCTTCGGAAGTGAAGTAAAGCCGTTGTTCCGCGGTTCATGAGTTGATGGGTCGATAGGTAGGGTCCAGGCGAAGACATCATGTCAAGAAGACTGGCAACTCTTCCATTTTCTCATACAAACGCTATGAGACAAGTACAATCGCGTCATCTGCCGCTCAAAGGTAAATGCTTCGAACGAATTTGATAGTAAAGATTACATCCTCAGAAGAAAGGTTTGTGTATTGGCTCATTTTTCTATGCGTTGCTTCCACCTTCACCCAAGCGCAGCGCTATTGTATCTGTAAGCTGTTAGTATATTTCGGAAGCTCTTGGATATTCTCGGGACATCTCAGAAGTTCAAACACCGCTGAAGTTATCAAAACCTTTTTTATTATAGTCACTTTAACGCTCTTGGGTCATTCGTATGAGGTACGGATGCTAACCACTATACCAGGGTCGCCCCCTAATTTCAGAACTTCTCGAAAATACTCGGCAATTCATAGAACTACTCAGAACTTCTATGAAGTCTTGGAAATTCTTGGAAGTTCTAGGAACTTCCCAAGGCAAAGCTAAAATTCTTGAAATTTCTCGGAAATTCTTTAAATTTTTCAAAAGTTTCCGGGAATTTACAGAACTTTTAAGAAGATATCAGGATTTATCAGAAGTTCTTGTACATTCTCAGAACATCTTGGAAGTTCTAATACATCTGAGAACATCGCTGAAATTCTTAGAACTTCTAGGAAGTTTTTGGAAACTCTTGAAACTTTCTCAGACGTCCTTGGAGCTTAAAAGATATTCTCGGGTCTTCCAAGAAGTTCTCGCAACTTTTTGGAAATTCTCAGAAGTTCTTGGATATTTTCGGAAGTTCTCAGCACTCATCAAAAAATCTCAGAAGTTTTCAAAACTCCTCAGATGTTCTCAGAGCTCCTCAGAAGTCTTAAGATTTAGAACATGGCTGAAGTTCCTGGATCATATAAGAATTTTTCAGAATATCACAGAAATTCTCAGCGGTTCTCGGAACTTCTCGGAAGTTCTCAGAATTTTTAAAGCCTTCCCATTTTTTTTTTTCGAAAGCTTTCGGAAATTCATAGAACTTTTAAGGTGATCTTGGAACTTATCAGAAGTTCTTGTAAATTCTCAGAATATCTTGAAAGTTCTCAAAAGTTCTGAGAACATCGCAGACATTTTTAGAACTTCAAGGAAGTTTTTGGAAACTCTTGGAACTTTCTGAGAAGTTGTCGGAACGTCTCAGACATTCTTGGAACTTGAAGGATGTTCTCGAGGCTTTTAAAAAGTTTTTGGATATTCTAAGAAGATCTCGGAACTTTTTGGAGTTTCTCAGAAGTTCTCGGATATTTTCGGTAATTCTCAGCATTCCTAAAAATATCACAGAAGTTTTCAAAACTCCTCAGATGTTCTCAGAAATCCTCAGAAGTCTTAAGATTTAGAGCAAGGCTGAAGTTCTCGGATCATTTATGTATTTTTCGGAACATCTCGGAAATTCTCAGAGGTTCCCGGAACTTTTTGGAAGTTCTCAGTACTTCTCGTAAGTTCTTGGAATTATTTAAACCTTTCCGAATTTTTTTGAAAGTTTTCGGAAATTCACAGAACTTTTAAGAAGACCTCGGAACTTTTCAGAAGTTCTTGTACATTCTCAGAACATCTTGGAAGATCTCAAAACTTCTGAAAACATCGCTTCTTAGAACTTCTAGGAAGCTTTTGGAAACTCTTGGAACGTTCTAAGAAGTTCTCGGAACGTTTTAGACGTTCTTGGAACATAAAATATGTTCTCGGATCTTCTAAAAAGTTCTTGGATCCTTTTGATGATTCTCAGAAATTCTCAGCACTCCAAAAAAATCTCAGAAGATTCCAAAACTCCTCAGATGTTCTCAAAACTCCTCAGAAGTCTTTATATCAAGAACATGGCTGTAGTTCTCGGGTCATTTTGGAATTTTCCGGACTATAGTGGAACTTCTCAAAGGGTCTCGGAGCTTCTCAGAAGATTTCGGAATTTTTCAGAAGTTCTCAGAACTTTTCGAAAGTTTGAGAATTTCCAAGAACTTACGAATATTTCTAAGAACTTCCGAGGAGTTTTCTGAGAACTTCCTGAGAAGTTCTGTGAATGTCATAAGCTTTCGAGAAGATCCAAAAAAATCCAAAAATGTCTAAGAACTTTCCAAAAGGTCTGAAAATTTCCGAAAAGGTCTGAGAACTCCTAGAATCTAGCTCTAGGATTCTCAGAATTTCTCAGTACATCACGGAGGTTAAGAGTGGGTTGGAAATTCTCTCGAACATGAAGCTAGTGTGATAATTTATTAGCTACCCGTAAAAAAAAGAACCATAAAGGCACAATGAAATGTATTGTAACCATACAATATAATTTATTGTATTTACAATAAATCATATTGTCTACAACGATAAAATAACCATATGATGTATTGTTTTCACAATAGAATCTGTGGTAAATGGGAAAATCTACAATAGAACAAGGGGGTTGTTATGTATCTTAACCATAGGAAAAATCACTTTTTCCCGAACAAAGATGAGCCATTTACCATTAATTGTATTGTTGTTCTATTGTTGAAAATTCTTACTATATGGCACGTATTGTAAATCTATTGTAATAACAATATGTTAAAATTTCTTGTACAATATACGTACAATAAGATCGATTGTTGGTAATAGATTTTGTTGTGATTGTATTTTATTTTATGGTAATTGTATTGTAATTTTTTTCCGGGTAGAGAAAGGTCTGAAGAGGGTAGGTGGATAGTTCCGCTAGAGTACGGCTGTATGAAAATTGAATAGAAGTTGAAAATGGGCGAATGGCCATTAATGTGACAGTACTAGTCAAACGCACACATCTTTACATAACTCATCAATGGATAAGGATATGTGTAGTATTTCTTCAATAGTGTGATAATTTATTAGCTAGATAAAGGCTGAAGAGCGTAGGTAGATAATTCCGCTAGGGTAGGGAAGTTCTCCGAATGTCTCAGAAAAACCCGGGACATATAGGAGATACTCAGAAATACTCGGCAGCTCATAGAACTTCTCGGAAGATCTAGGATAGTCGCGGATGTCATCAGAACTTATCAGAACATAGTTGAAGTTCTCAGAATTTCTCGAAAGTTTTTAGAACTTTTAGGAAATTCTAGGGACTTCTCGGAACTCGGAATTTCAAATTCGTTTGCCAGAAACGAAGTTGGTAAGTATACATAAATAATTTTTAGTTTTGACGCCCTCTAAATTCTTAATTTTTCTGGCAGCTTTAGATCAGCTTTTTCTAAGTCATCCAACGAACCTTCACTGAAGCAAATAAACTTAAGAATTTCATAAGGCTCGACTTATGAACGATACAAATGAATTTCATAAGCGAGACTTATGAATAATTTTCATCTAATATACGCTTGCTAAATTTCTCATTAAAACCCAATAGAGTCGAAATTTCCAAACCAATCTCAAATCAAAAAACCCGAATTTATCCACCTATGGTGTGATCAGACCCTTCTTACTTATTCAAGTTTATTTATTTTATTGTCATTATCAGTGACCAAGCCCCCCACCCCCGTGCCATCCAGTGACGCTACGCCACTGCCTGGGGGTACCCGGAATATCATGGAGGTGAACCAGCCCCAGGCTGAAAGCCTCCCTAATAAAGATAAATAATAATAATAATACCCGGAATATATCCGGGTGTAGTCTATTTGGTGAGGCTACCAATCACCTTATCATCGTATTTTAATGTGATTTAATGGGTTTTAATTCATTTCATATTCAAGCAACTTCCCCGGGGTACCCGGAACATGTCCAAGTGTGTCCAATGTGGTCTGAAACACTTAACACGACTTGCATTGATCTTATTTTTGAATTCTGTAGTAATTTGATGTGTCGCATGATGGTTTTAATACGTTTTCCGTTAAATCCAGCGTGAAGGCCCAAATTCACCGGATCTTATTCCGGCCATATCTCCGGAACCGGTTCACCGATTCCAAAACCGTTCAATAGCGTTCAATGGGACCCCAAGACCTATCATTTGGCGCCGAGTTTGTCCAAATCGGTTGAGCGGTTGCTGAGAAACGTGAGCGCATTCATTTCGTTACATACACACACACATACACACATACACACATACACACGTACACACACACACACAGACATGTTCCGATCTGGTCGAGCTGAGTCGAATGGTATATGACACTCGGCCCTCCGGGCCTCGGATCGATAGTCGGTTTTTCAAGTGATATCTATACCCTTCTTTGTAAGAAGGGTAACAATGAATTAAGATTAAAATAGAAAATCCCGAATTCCACAATGAAAAATTTATCAACAGTAAGAATTTGAAATTGAGAGTTCATAATTACATATGATTTGAATAGGAATACAATTTAAAAAGCAGGCATGTTAAAACTCGGTGCACTTTGCTTTGTATACTTGCTCACAGGGCATTCATAAATTTTACCAAAAGTTCTTGTTCTACGATTTTTTTCCAATTTTTAAGCATTCATGGTAAAAATTGGTAAACCAGTGGCGTCCCGGAACCTCACTTTTTACCTGTGCACTAACTTTCAAAACCAGAATTAATGCCATATTCATACTCGAATCCGTTGAAAAATAAACGGAGAGGTGCTGGCAAAAGCCTTTCTTTCAGCAGATATGAAATAGACATCAATTTGAGTCAGCTACAAACCTAGAGCTTTTATGAACATTATACAATATTACTTACAAATTTGGTAACTGGTTATTGAAATCAACTGATTCCAAACCAGCACCGCTTCACTACAATATCTTCACGATTGTACCATAGAGGTAACTTTAAGACCAGAAGGTCCCGAAGAAACGTGCTCAATTTTTTGGCTCAGCTCTGATACTTCCTTCGGTCTCAAGCTAATCGAGGCACCCCTCGAAACATAGGAAAATCCACGAACCCCTCATTTTATCTGTCAAACTTTCATAGCGAATCGAAATAAACGTTGTGTAGAATTTCGACTAGAATGGAGTAAGTTAATCGATGTACTTGGGACCGATCGGCTAGTCCAGTGTGAGCCGTTAGTTTCCATCGGTTGATTGTACTCAGTATTCATTATTAGATTAAACGGTCAACAGATATTAGGGATGATCATTTTTTAAATTGCTCAATTCTGAGAAGCGCAAACCGCCGGTTCACCGAATTCAACCTTCTGCGCTGGTTTGGTTTCCTACATTTGATTTGATTACGGATTCGATGGAAGAAAACAACGAAAGACCCATTCAGATCATTCCACAAATCTTCCGAATCGAATTCATTCAAAGTAGCTTCCCTAGAGTGCCATTACTGCGTCTAGACTTCCCGGGCAAAAGTTTCCAAATTGACATAACCCATCCCACACACTCCCAAACAACACAAACAACAATGGCAATGGTGATGAAAGCTGTACACTAACCCCTATAAACTACTGCTGCAATCTGCAGTTTCCACGAACGATAATAGAAACGGATTGCACCAACTTCATTCGCATCGCTGGTAGACAAAAGGATGCAGACCTACATGGAACATTGCAGGTTGTAGTAGTTTCAGTGTTCCCCGGAATCAAGTGCTAAAGTTTAGTTCAATTGCACACAGTTTGCTCGCTAGATTATGAATAATGAGTTGGGAGTGGAGCTATCCACCGATGCTCCAGGGAACAGTAGAGAGTAATTTATACCAATTATGAAGCAACAGGATCTATAAATTGCTGGTTGGAATTAAAGTTTGTCTGATCTCAATCGGCGTTCGCTTGAATGGAGCAGCAAATCATCTTCACGCGAAAATGGAGGGGAGATTATTTACTACCGAAATCTACGTGAGCAGCATTCCGAAGGTACCACCTATCTACACACATGGTTGTGCGTGCCAACCCCTAAGAATGGAGATTCGATCTACCCAGAAACAACAGCTGTAGAAACGTGCAACCAGTTAATCATTCCGACAGACCGGGTAATATTTGTGATTTATTAAATTCAAATGAGCAGCGAGTGTAATAAAAATAAATTGAGGCACATCCGAAGGAGAGGATCCTTCAGTGGAAAGAAGTAAATATGTACTTACGAAAGTACTCCAGTAGTGCCTCCTGTCGACCAGTTTTCCGCTTCGACGCCTGCATTATCCTCGCAGTCGTGCCTTCGCTCGGTTGGGCATCGAATTTACCTTTATAGCTGACTCTGTCACCGTTGACGTGTTTCTAAACAGCGGAAGAAAGGGAACGTTATGAGAATCTTACTTTCTTAATAATGATCGGATTATGGCTGTTTTGCTTTACTCTGTAAAACTGACACTTTCAATGGACAATGAAACGCAGAACGACCATGGCTCAGGAAACAGGTGGCTCTATCTCTTCTTAAATACGGCTTTGGGACCAACAGGATTCGTATGTTGCTTATGGGACTCACATCGTTATAGAGAAAATCCTGCATGCTTCAAGGAACATTTGAAAAATCCCGTGAGAATTCCTGAGAAGGTCCAGACAAAACTTTTGAGAAGATCCGTGGGAACTTCAGAAGAGTTGCAGGTGAACTCCTCCTGAAAAGGTCACAGAAAATATCAAATAATGGTCCAACGGAGCTAGAAAGGTCCAAGGGAGCAACAGTGAAGTTCCATGGAAGCTTACGGGAAGTTTTAGAGGAACTTCAAAGAAGTTATGGGAAGATTCAAATAACTTCTGTAAGATCTTCAGGAACATTCTGAGTGAAGTTCTGGTAAATCTTAAGATATACACTTACAAAAATTGATGTAAATTTAGGTGCTCTGAGACTGACATATACGAGCGTCAATTTTGACACAAAATTGAGTCATAATAGACGCGAAATTCAGCTCAATCGCACGTAATTTTGAACTTTTCAGTCTCGGAGCACTTAATTTTACATGACATATTTGTTTACGTCTCATCCTTTATGTCAAAGATACATTCCGTCACGTGATGTTCCGTCATGTTCTGAGTGAACTGCAGGGAAATTCTGAGCGAACTTCATGATAGTTGCGGGTGAACTTCACGATTTTTTTAAATTACTCAAAATTTTCTTCAAAACATCCCTGAATATCAGTTGTGATGTACTCGATGTTCTTTTGGGAGTTCGTGCGAAGCTTCTCTAGAGATTTTTTTTTTTAATTTCGCTTGGAACTTCTTTGAATTTCCACGAGTACGGATTTCCGGATAAACTGACGCGGTTGGTCAAGGCGACGATGGATCGAGTGATGTGCGTTGTTCGAGTATCGGGGACATTCTCGAGTCCCTTTGAATCTCTAAGGGGGTTACGGCAAGGTAATGGACTTTCTGCTGTTCAACATCGCGTTAGAAGATGTGATCAGAAGAGCTGGGATAGACACGAGTGGCACGATATTCAGGAAGTCCATCCAGCTCCTTGGCTTCGCCGATGACATTGACATTATGGCACGGAACTTTGAGATGATGGCGGAAACGTACATCAGACTGAAGGTTGAAGCTAGGCGGATTGGACTTGCCATCAACGCATCAAAGACAAAATACATGAAAGGAAGAGGTTCTAGGGAAGACAATGTTAGCCTCCCACCCCGAGTTCAGATTGACGGTGACGAAACCGAGGTGGTCGATGAGTTCGTGTATTTGGGCTCACTGGTGACCGCCGAAAATGATACCAGCAGAGAAATTCAAAGACGCATTATGGCAGGGAATCGTGCCTACTTTGGACTCCGGAGGACGCTCCGGTCGAATAAAATTCGCCGCTGCTCGAAGTTGACTGTCTACAAGACGCTGATTAGACCGGTGGTTCTCTACGGCCACGAGACCTGGACTATGCTCGTGGAGGACCAACTTGGTGTTTTCGAACGGAAGGTGGTGCGTACCATCTACGGTGGAGTGCAGATGGATGAAGGAACGTGGAGGAGGCGAATGAACCACGAATTGCACCAGCTGCTGGGAGAACCATCCATTGTCCACATTGCAAAAATTGGGCGACTACGGTGGGCTGGGCACGTCGCAAAAATGCCGCACGACGACCCAGTGAAAATGGTTCTAGAAAGTGATCCAACAGAAACAAGAAGAAGAGGCGCGCAGCGGGCAAGGTAGATCGACCAAGTAGAAGGTGACCTGCGGACCCTTCGCAGACTACCTGGCTGTGGCCATGGATCGAGTACAGTGGAGACGACTTCTTTGGACAGCAGAGGACAACAAGGCCTTAGCCTGATTGGTAAGGTAAGTTTTTCTTTGAATTTCACTTGGACCTTCCCTGACGTTTGCTGAAAACGTTTATGAAGTTCCCTTGGAATATCCTTGATATTCCCACGGAATTTTTCTGAAAATTTAACGCATCTTCTCTGAACGCTTGGAAAATCTCTAAAGTTCACTAGGAATTTGCATGAACTTCTCAGCACTTTCGTGAACTTGTCGAAAGCTCCGTGAGCTCTGAACACTTCTTGTAAGTTCTGTAAGCTTCTTGAAACTTCCGTAAACATTTTGAAAGTTGCATTAATTTCTTGGAAGTTCCTTAAACTTTTTGGAAGCTACATAAATTTACTTGAAGTCGCCTAAACTTTTTAGAAATTAAGCGAACTTGTTGGAAATTCCGTTAACTTCCTTGAAGTTTCATAAGCTTCTTGGAAATTTCATGAACTTCTTGGAAGTTCCGTGACTTTTTATAAATGTTGAAAGCTTGTCCGAAGATCCGTGAACTTGAATATCGCTTGTAATGTCCTAAATGTTCCCTTGGAACTTCTCTAGAGTTCGCTTGCAACTTCTCTAAAGAATTTCTATAAATTTCGCTTGGAGCTTCTATGAATTTTACCTGGAACATCCCTGCCCAGATAATCAGAAGTCGTTTAAGGAAGTACTACAGATTTAGTCCAAATCGCATATAAGAATTAATTTCATCCCATAAAGTTAAAGTTTCATCGTATATAATTCAAAATTTTGACCTTCATACGATGAATCGTTTTTGCATCGTACAAGAGTATAAATTTAATCCGACGAACTCGTAATACCTTTGAAACGATGTGTACTAGATTCCAATCCGTTTTGAAGCGGAGGACAGAGTCTGCAGTAAGTACCAGGAGCTGCAAGCGGAGATTGAAAAATACAATGGCACTGAGAAGTTTGAGGAGCAGCGTTCGAAGGATTTCTTCTGATGAAGCGAAGAAATCCCTCAAACGCTGCTCGCTCTTGCAGATGCTCCTCAAACTTCTGAGTGCCATCGTACTTTTCAATTTCTTCAAACGGTTGCCCAAGGTCGATCTCCCTAAATTATTCGTTGGAGACTTTTTTAGATGGCTTTCCTTCGGGGATACGTTCACCTCCATTGTCCATTTTAACACGGCCATTCCGACTGTCGTGTGGTAGAAGTACCTTCTGCAGTCCCAGGAAGGAGAAACTTACAAGTCATTCGAGTCGATCGACATAATCGCGGATAATTATGCGTTAACTTGGGACGCTCTACTGAAACGCTACGACTGTCACCAGAAACACCATGCACTACTGCACGAAATTGTAGCCCCGAAGGTAAAATCCACTACAGTTGACATATCTGGTCAGCCAGCCCAACAACCGAATCCATCCACGTTGACTGCTATTGAAAGCCCCGGAGCTTGTCGGTACAGTCGTACCAATCCACGGTCCTGTTGGAAACGGTCAACTTCCTAGTTGTGGACCAGGTTGGCAAAGAGTTTTCCGCTCGTGCACTCCTAGATTCAGGATCGATGAGCAGCTTCATCACGAAGAAGCTTGCGAGCATACTTAACCTCCTTCGTACTATAATACTATGCTCGAGTTCCTCATCCTCAAAAAACCCACAGTCTGCCTGCCAACCATGCCGTTTGAAGTTTCCTCGTGGAAGTTTCCTGAAGTTCCGTTAGCTGATTCAAGCATTCTCATTCCAGCCGACATTGACCTGATTGTAGGTGGAGAAGTGTACCACAAACTGCATACTGGCAGTAAAATTTCCTGCGACGAACGGCAACCTCTATTCGTCGATACCTCTTTCGGATGGACTGTTTCCGGAAAAGTTTCCATACAATCACCTGAAGTTGTCGAACCCTGTCCTAAGTATACGGCAGAAGAAAATCTCTGTGACTCGATCCACGGCAGGAGAAAATCTCTGAAAATCTCGACGTTGGGTCGTTATACCGTTTCCTTGCCACTCACCCGCGATCCGCTCGTCACTCTCGGTGAATCACGTTCAATCGACGAGCACCACTTCCTGAACCTCGAAAAACGACTTGAGCGAGATCTAACCACCAAAGAGGCCTACTGTCGCCTCATGGAAGAGTACGAACACCTGAATCACATGATGAAACTCCTGGATTCAGTAGATGAAAGCCAGCCACACTGCTGGCTCGCACACCATCCGGTGTTCAAAGAATCCAGCACCACCGCGAAAGTTCGAGTTGTGTTCGATGCCGACAGTAGATCTCCGTGAACGACCTACAACTAGTTGGACCCGTCGTTCAAGAAGATCTACTGTCGATCCACATCAGATTCCGCATTCGTCGCCAAATCCTGCTGCACTACCTTTTCCGACGATATCAAGTTATCCTCTGGCTTCCCAGTCCAGATCAACCAATCTCTACGTACGAGCTGCAAACAGTAACGTATGGTTTTGCGTCCTCTCCGTTCCTGACAACTCGCACCATCCTGCAGATTGCGCAAGACACAGCCGAGAACAATCCAACCACAGCTGCGGTAGCCCAGAAGGATTTTTATGTAGATGACTTCCTTTCTGGTGCCGGCAATGTTGAATCCACCATCCGCATTCGCCAAGAAGAAGTGGGCATTTCCACTCTCGGACTCATCTTAAAACTGAGATCCGACATGATGAATTTCAAGGTTCAGCTGCCGTTACCAGCACCCGTTGTGACCAAACGGAATGTTATGTTGTACGTTGCGCAGATTTTCGACCCACTTGACCTGGTGGATTCCAATAATAGTCATCGTCAAGCTGTTTATGCAGCGCCTATGGGCACGGAAAACCGAAACCGGAGATCCATACGAGTGGGATTGCTCTCTTTCTCCACATCTCCTGTCCGAGTGGAAAGAATTCCATGGAATTCTTGGATCGTGCTGCATGGAACGCTCGATACAATCGCCACACTCCGGATTTCTCGCTGTGTATCATTGACCAACACAACATCTTTCCAGCTCCACTTCTTCTCCGATGCGTCGTTGAAGACATATGGATCGTGCTGCTACGTCCGGTCAGAGTCTACCAGAGCCGTTAGACTCCAGCTGTTGACGTCAAAGTCCGTTCGCCAAATCGCACACTATCGCACGTCTGGAGTTGAGCACAGCAGTATTGTCGTCGAACCTATACGAGAAGCTCGTACATTCCATACAGAGGTCCACTGTCCTGCATTGGTTGGAGTCATAGCCATCCCGATGGAAAACGTACGTTGGTAATTGGGTCGCAAAGTTTCAGGAAACCACAGAATCCTTTCACTGGAAACACGTTTCCGGAGTAGTTCTCCCGTGGCGTTAATCCAGGCGATATCATAGCCTCATCCGACTGGCCTTCAAGCGATATGCTAGCCCTTGATCTGCGCTGGATGTCCGAAGCAAGAACCGAAGAAGCGCTGATAGCTACTGTCGGTCGATTCAAAGTTCTCTAAACAACTGTTCAGCCGATAATCCAGCTTCAGCAAGCTTCGCCGTTCTATCGCATACTGGTTGCGACACTTCCGTGCCTTCAAGGTATTCTCCAAGAAGATCACCATCGAATCTACGAAACTACGAAACTACGTGAAGCTTGCTTTATGACATCTGGCTCAGCGAAAAGCGTTCTCCGAGGAGATATCCAACAAAAGTGTTGTTTGGCAATTAATGCACCAGCAGCAAATGATTTGCTCTGGTGTTCTTCGGTGGAATCATTGTGCACACTTCCTGGGCCGTCTACGTCATAGACGGTGGAGAATCCTTCAAAAAAGGAAGCCCTATCATTACTTAAAAAGTATGTTGGATACGATTTTAAACAAGTAAATTGACCCCATACGTCCTGTGTCCTGATCAGCGTAAAGATTAGCATCCATGCCTCTCACGCAAACAGTCACGAGTGCAAATCTCATCCCCGAACAAGTCACGAATCAAGAGCAGGGCTGGTGGTGTAGTGGTAAGCGTGATTACCTCTCACCCCAAAAGGCCTGGGTTCAATCCCAGTCGGCGACCCGTTGATGGGTCGATAGGTAGGGTCCAGGTGTGGGAGCTGCCTCCCTGGCGTCAGTAGCATTGGTGCTCAGCACGGAAAACAAATCAAGGAAAAAAATTCTCGAATCCAGATGTGTGTGTTATAGTAACTATAGTTAGAGAAATCACCAGAAAATTTTAGGAAAAATTCATCATGGCAAATTTTATCCTGAATTTCCAGGAATAATTCCTCAAGATATTCCTGGGTTAATTGTTCAGAAATGTTCAGGGACAAATCTTCTCGGATCTCCAGAAGCCTTCCAGCATATCCTGCCAAAATTATTCTAAAGTATCAATTGAAGCCTCTTCTAGAATTCCTAGAAAAAAATGTTTGCTTTCTTATAAGCAAATTCATCAAGAATTTGAGGGAAAATTCTCCAATTTTTAGGAAAAAAGAAGAAGAATATTTTCTGGAAGAAAACTCTTATAATCTTCCCAGAAATTCTTAGAAATCTAAAACTTTAAGGAAAATACTGATCGAACTTTGAAGACGTTTGCAGAAATTATTATTAAAATTCTCCAAAATGTTCCAGGCAAAGTTTTTTTAAGTTTTCCGAACAAAATTCTCCTAAATTTTCATAAAAAAAATAGGTAGAGTTCCTGAACATTCAAAGCAAATATCTCTAAATTTTCGAATAGAAACTAGCATAGCATAGCATAAGCGATTGCACAAATCGTGGGGGGCTATATAATGGTCAACCAATACATTTTGTAGAAAATATCGTGTTTTGCCGTGAAAAAAAAACACTTGGAACTAGTGGTTTTTCCCACACATTAAAATCTACAAATCAAACATCGCATTATACACCTGGCCACATCCTTACAATCGCAAAAAAAAATTAGTTCAACATCTACTTAAGAAGGTGCAGGGAACCCATACTACCTTCATAGATGCCACGGGAGGGAACATTTGTGTTAGTAGGAAATGGAATACATTTAGGAATATCTATTCAACGGCGCCGGTGGTGTAGTGGTAAGCGTGATTACCTCTCACCCCAGCAGGCCTGGGTTCAATACCAGTCGGCGCCGCCGGGATGTTCTGAGGCATAACATCTCTGATCACGCCTTCCTTCGGATGGGAAATAAAGCCGTTGTCCCCGGTTCATGAGTTGATGGGTCGATAGGTAGGGTCCAGGTGTGGGAGCTGCCTTCCTGGCACGTCGGTAGCATTGGTGCTCAGCACGGAAAACAAGATCGACGGAAAAAACAAACCAAAGGAAAAAAAAAAAAAAAGGAATATCTATTCGGCAATATAAAGTAAAGGTAATGTGAAAATGCAAACAAATTTAAATTAATACAAAAAGAAAGATCTCACCAAAATTATCTGATATAAGCCTGTCTTTCCATGTTTTCGAAGCTGTTTCATGCATCATCCTTGCCAATACTCTCCGGCAAGCGTTTTCTTTTCACACCGAAGCATTGAGACCGTTCATCACTCTTTCGCCTGCGCTACTGTATTGGAAACAAACCGCAGGATTCACAACAGAATGCACAGACCCTTCAGTGTTTGGAGTACATCTGATCACCAACACCATCATAGTACGATTAGAAAATCCAACACCTCCGACGCAGGCATGGATCGCTTCACTATGCCACACATTTCTGGTCCGGGAGTACACGCGAAGAAAATAAAACAAGTTTGCAGATAGCGACATCTCTTCTGATTCTTGCAAACACGATGAATCACGTTTCCTTTTCGATTCGAAAACTTTCCAGAAAGCGAGAAAACCAACACAATCACACACGCATAACCGGCCTGGGGGCAGAGTGCCAGCGCTAATCAGCCAAATGCAACCGAAAACAATCAAAGCGAACGCACGCACAAAACAGAGAGCAAACCTAAAACAGAACCGTATCCGACAGGTTTCGAAACTCGAATCAATGTATCCTCGGTTATCATATGCAGATGGCCTCAAAATCTTCCTACGAATCTGCCCCATAGCTTATGTAGTTGATAAGGTTAACATCATTGGGGCTTCATCCAGCCTGTGGATGTAAAACAGCAATAAAACAATAGAGACGGAAGGTAAATCACCTCGGACACCTTGTTGACAATGCGGTGAGATGCACTATGTTCGGGATTGTCCATTCTCGAATCATCAGTGCAAACAGTGTAACCGTATCGGTCACAAGGAAGGCTACTGTGGCTGCTACTCCAAACCAAAATCAGTTCAAGCTGGGGAGGAGAAGAAGTCATCAATCAAATCAAGCAAATCTTGGCAGGCGTAGACATCGTGAATCACATCGCTCAACCAACACTCCAGCAAGCGGAAGTACGTGCCCACTTTCATCAACGGCGTGGCAACTAAGCTTCAACTGGACAAGGCAACCGACATCACGGTAATTTCAAAGCAACCCTGGAACTGTCTGGGAAAACCTACGAGCAAGAAGCTGACTATTGAAGCAATGAATGCGTCGGGCAAGCCGCTCCATTTGATGGGTGAGCTCCAGTGCGAAGTGTGCATCAACGGCAACAATGCTCAAAGAAGATGTTTCGTCACAATGGCTGCCAACCTCAACCTAAAGACTGGAACGCGCAAAAATTGGTCGACAAAAAAATCGTTTCTTTCAGTCAAAATTCATGTCACAAAAATCTTATTTTTCTTTTGGTAGTTCAATTCATATAATTCAAGCAAAAAATGTTCGTTTATTCTTTTGGTTTGCCAAATCCTAACTGCTTTGCCTTCCACTTAACCCCTTCCATTAAATTTTGCTCAATGATCTCATCGACCTTATTCGCCGCCGAACGCCAGTTAGATTTAAACTGCTGCTCGTTTTTCATGGATTTATTAGTTTTTGGAGATTATGTTTCCCATAGTGGCAGCTCGCCAAGTCCGGCCAGAACAGCACAGGTCTATTATGTTGCTTTAGGAATGGTAGCAGCCGCTTTTCCAGGCACTCCTGGACGTAGATTTCTTGATTGGTGGTTCCCGTAGTAATGAAATATCCGCTTTTTAGACCACACGTGCCTGCCAGACAAGATATTTTTTCGATAGTTTGATGATTTTAAAAAGTTCAGCCACCTTCCCTTTTCCTGATGCGGTTTAAATTCCTGTCCCGGAAGCTGCTTGAATTCCGCCTTCACATAAGTTTCGTCGTCCATGACAACACAGTCGAACTTTGTGAGCAGATTCGTATACAGTTTTCGGGACCGCTGCTTTGCCGACGTGTTTTGTATGTAATCTCGGTTCGCCACCTTCACCTTCATAAACGTCGATAACCCGGCTCGTTTCTTGGCCCGCTGCACAGTAGTATGGAAGACATTGAGCTTGCCAGTGACGTCCCGGATGGAGAGGTTAGGATTCCGCTTATATTTCACCTCTACCTTCTTCGTCGTCGCTGCCACGTCCGGATTACGATTGCCACCGCTTCCAGGCTTCCTGGCGGTCAACAGACACTCCCCGAACACTTTTAAAACGTTTTTCACGGTCGATTTGACCACATCCAACAATTTTGCCAACTTGGCGTGTGAGAACGTCGGAACCTCTTGCTGCGCAAGCAAAATTTTGACACGCTGCTCCCTTGTTTGGACGTCATTTTGAAAACTGGAGAGCAAGTGGTGAAAACTCATCATAGCAACCATTGTATATACACTCAACTTCCAAATGCAGCATTTCAGGTTTTTTATGCATTTTTAACAGAAAGACACCAATTTGAAGTTGACCCATTTTTGCGCGTTCCAGACTTTACTAGGCATCGACTGGATCAAACTGCTTGAGCTTGTGGTCAGTTCCCATCGATACGGTCTGCAATTAAGTGAAGATGAAATCGATCGATCAGCACTACAAGACAATGAAAGTAAAGCATTTTGTCTGTCCCAAACAGCCAGTTCCCTTCAATACAATTCAATTCAATACAAATTGGTCGATGCCGAACTCGCACGGTTGGAAATGCTGAACATCATCGAGCTAGTCGACTTCTCCAAATGGGCTGCTCCTATCGTGGCGATACGAAAGCCGAACGAGTTCGCATCTGTGCGGATTACTCGACAGGACTCAAGGAGGCATTGGAATCTAACCATTATCCAATTCCTACAACGGATGAAATTTTCGCTCAACCGTTTTCAGCATCATCGACCTTCCCGATGCGTATCTGCAGCTCGAGGTTGA
Organism: Ochlerotatus camptorhynchus; assembly: GCF_037179485.1. Classification (NCBI taxonomy): domain Eukaryota; kingdom Metazoa; phylum Arthropoda; class Insecta; order Diptera; family Culicidae; genus Ochlerotatus; species Ochlerotatus camptorhynchus. The sequence goes on from NW_027040953.1 coordinate 2,107,166, forward strand.
CGACGATTCCAATAAGCTACTAACGATCAATACTTATCGTGGCTTGCGCCAGGAGTGAAGTCAGCACCGGGAACGTTCCAACGCATGGTGGATGGAATGATTGCGGACATACCTGGCGTTCGCTCTTTCATCGACGATGCCATCGTGTTCGGAAACGACATGGACTCGCATGCAGCCTCACTCAATCAACTTTTCCAACAACTCAAGGAGAATGTATTCACGTTAAAGCTGAGAAGTGCCATTTGTATCAAACACAACTCCGCTACTTGGAGCACATCGTGGACGCACAAGACATCCGTCCAGATCCCGAGAAAGTGAAGACCTTAACTGCAATTTCACCGCCAAGTACGTACCTAGGCGCTGTCATTTTTGACGTAGGACTACGTCTTTGATTTCTATATGGGGTACAAGAAAGATTTTGAACGTTAATAACTCAGCTCCCCCTGGACCAATTTCAATAATTTTATCACCAATCGATCAGAAATATGGCTACGCATCGATAACAATGCTTCCGAATGTTAATTTTCAACAAGACACTATTGAAAAACTGGTAAATGTCCAGCATTGTCCAAAAGCGTCAAATTAACTAACAAATCCACCAATTACCTACATGCATATGCTGCTTCCCAAGCACAGTCGTCAGAGAGTAGTAAGTAGACGAAACAAGTCGAAGTGGCTTTCGCCTCCGATCCTCGGGCGCGTGCGAATAGGGAGGATGGAAATGTGTAATATTTTGCACATTCATCGCCATATTCAGAACCAAACGCAAATTCTTCGAGATAACCACCATCCGTCGTCTGGCTCGCCGTGGCGGTGTCTGACGTATCTCCGGTCTGATTTACGAGGTGTGGTGAAGGTGTTCCTGAAAAATGAGATCCGTGATGCTGTCACCTACACTAAACACGCCAAGCGTAAGCGGCCATGGATGTCATCTACGTTTTGAAGTGACAGAGACGCACTCTGTTTGGTTTCGGAGGTTAAATCATCACCGACTTTGGCAACAAAACGGCTCTTTTCAGGGCCACCAAGCTTATTACAGTAAAGAGTAGGAATAGAATTCATCTGCCTGTTTGTCCATATTCAGAACCAACGACCACACAAAATGCTCATGTAATCAAACTGGAAGCAGGGGTACAAATTATTTTGATCAACTTTGAATCGCCACGGCCGAATATTTTCGATGGAAGAAGCAACAATCTAGCATCTAATTCGACGAAGACGGCAGAAAACATTTGTGGAGCCGAGTTATTTACGAAAGAGAGTGTCGATGAAGAGAATCGATCAATGTAGATAGGACCTATTGAAAAGTGACGCGAGATTTGTTTTCCGTACTGAGCTCCAATGCTACCGACGCCAGGGAGGCAGCTCCCACACCTGAACCCTACCAATCGACCCATCAACTCAACCGGGGACCAACGGCTTTACTTCCCGAAGGAAGGCGTGACCAGAGCAGGCTTCCGGAAATCTCACGCGTACACAAATGCGACAGCGAGCTGTGAGACGGAGCGTCGCATGACTCTCAAATCCATGGTGTGCTACATTATTGTACAAAAGAGATACCAGAACGATGCGCGCGACAAGCAACACGCTCTCAACAAATTCGAGCGTTTCAATTTTTGTTTGTCTCATCGCATTGCTCTCTCAATGCGACGCATGTATTCAATCACATGCGACTGTTTCATTGAAACATCTCAATGCGCTCTCTCAGGGCGCCATCGCCGTGCGCTGTTTCGCATGCTTTGACTCTCGCGGTCCCATCATATGTGATGTTGTTGGGTGACGAGATAAGGGACTGCAAGGGTTTGTTCACAGAAGACTTGTGGCTCTTTGCACATGTGGATTTTGAAATGGGGTAAAGTTTTTAGATGGTTCCAGAAATATCTTCTAGTATAGATTCAAGCAGACTCAACTCATGGTTCCAGAGATATACTGGAATCACCGTAAGATCACCACTAATGATCCTAGGAAGACGCAATTGCTTGTCGAAAGGATGCTAAAGGAAGGTAAAGGAAGGCTACGTGAGCGGTGGATGGCAACCTTACGGTAGTTGGGATATACCGTTAGCATGTTAGCACCCAAATAATACCGGAATATCTGTGGAACTATGTGTCCTTCAACAAGTCCTTATGCGGAAATCTTCTAAAACACATTTTTTGGAAGCCTCTGAAGCTTTCAGCCCATTTGGTGGAAAAATAAACAAGTTATTGCGCATTTGCACCAAATTAAACTCAGAATCCCTCAGAATACTTTTACTCAGACCAGTAAAAATATAAATGGACGATTTTGAATGTAAAACAGCACTATACTAAACAAGATTATATGGTCGGCCTTAAGTCAGAAGGGACTAAGTAGCAAAATAAAAACAAAAAATGAGTTAATGATATCATAAGATCAAGAATTCTCTCAGCTACATTTCAATTTTTCAGCCAGATTTGAAAAATTAGAGTAGCACGAGAAAACGGTCAAATGATTTTTCCCATTACATAATATCAACACGCTAGTAATGATAGAACTCTGAAGATTAATATTTTTATTTGTCTGGCTTGAGTGAACACTATTTTAAGGGATTATTTTCAACGCAGAAGTGTACTTTGCTGCAAAAACGTTGGTGGTGACTTCTCATTGCATACACACAAGTCTGCACTTAAAAATTAACCAAGTTTAACATGTTGTAAATGTGTTCTGTCAGATCAATTGAGTTGAAATTTTTGACACAAAACTTGCTTTTCCATTGACCTTTGTCCGATCAGCTATGCACAAATTTTATTTTTATTGTCACCTTCCAGCAGGTGCTTCAAAAAATTTGGTATTTCTTACACGCGAAATTCAACATATTTGTAGTTTTGCGTCAAAATTTCAGCCCAATTTATCATAACAGAACACATTTATAACACATTTAAACAATCAATTTGCGACGACAGATTTCCAAATAGTCTTAATGTTAGTACCGTGGACCCTCGGTGAAATTAAAAAAAAAGCATATTAACGAGCAAATAAACCACAACTTGATTGTACATTTCGCTTACCAAAGCCACATCTCTTACTTCGTTCGTTATGAATGGGCTATTTTTCAAGTTAATCCTTTAATCAACGAAAATTGCCGCTAGGAAAACTTTGTTGGTCATAACCATCCGACACTTCTCCATGTTCGATAAGAGTGTAGTAGCTAGGTCGCTTTCCATCGTTTCCAAAACAAAACAACACTTTCCCCACATCAAGAACACGAGTTGGTCTTCCAGTTGAGTTTGTTATTTCGATGTCGCATTGAAACGTCGCTTAGCGACGTCTCATTGCAAAAAGCGCATGAGCTTCGGCTCACGCGACGTCGCATGATACTCGTTCTCGTGAAACGCATACATCCGGAAATGTGCTGTGCTTACAAAACAGTGCGACACACAGACATTATGAGAATGTGAGATGCGACAAAACTGAAGAGAGAGAAACAGAGTGCTATAAATCTCTTGCGCATGAGACTGCTATGATTATGAGACTATTCGTATTGCGTCTCGCATACGGTAGCGCGCGCACTGGAAGCCTGGACCAGAGATGTTATGCCTTAGAACATGCCGGTGGCGCCGACTGAGATTGAACCCAGGCCTGCTAACCACCGGCGCCGATATCTTTCAAGGTGATATCACGGCGAATGAGGTTGACCCAAATTTGAGTTTAGTTCGCTCAGAAATAAGAAATAAAGTGCAGGAACTCTGCGATGAGTAAATTTGCCTCATGTTTTCCCGAGTTTTCCAGGATTTTCCAGGGAAACATTCCCGAATTTGAAAAAAGTAAAGATTGGATTCACTCAGTCTATTGGTACTACTCCGAGACTGAATAAAACTTTCGTCAATTTCCTCATTTTCTGGCAGAGTTTTTAGGTTTTCCACAGGAAACCATGAGACAAATTTACTCATCGCTTAGTTCCTACATTTTTAGCGATTACGGGTGAACTAAACTCAAATTAGGGTCGTTCTCATTCGCCGTGTACGCAAAAGGAAAAAAACCAGTGTCGCTACTTGATAGCAAACTACTCATAATGGGAGGAGTCTTTGTAGCTTTTATACCACTTGGTTGCACATCATTCTGCTTCAACCTGAAAAGATATAAAAGAGCGCTGCTGTATGGCATTAGCTCATCAATTTTGGACACGGTACCCGCAACTGCAACATCAAGCCACGCTGCAGCAACTGCGCTCAAGAACACGCCACTTCCAACTGCCCTGCGGATGGAGCCGTGGCGATAAAATGCGCTAACTGTGGTGGTGCACATCAAGGTTCCGACAGACAGTGCTCCAAACGCGAGGACTTCAAACGCATCCGAAAGCAGGCGTCAAGCAACAATCAACCAGGACGCAAGAAGGACAAAACCCCAGCATTCAGGACGGAGGATTTTCCGCCTCTTCGTGCTCCCCAGCAAAGGCAAGCGAATTCGCGGGTGCAACCCGCCCCCCCTCAAGAAGCTTCCGGTGATTTTGCTGGCCAAAGCTCTCCATCCCCCCCTGGATTCTGGAGACAACCAACAGCGCAAAACAACAACCCCGATCTGTTCTCAGCGGATGAACTGATGGAAATTTTCGTCAACATGTCCGGTGCTCTTCGTAAGTGCCGCAATAAGCCCGAACAGATCCAGGTGCTCGGTAAGTTCATCATCCAGTATGGCGTCTAAACCGCTAACTATCGTCACCTGGAATGCTTGCTCTGTAAGAGCAAAAGAGATTGAGCTTGCCGACTTCCTCCGCAAGCACAGCATCGACGTGGGCCTTCTAACCGAGACCCATCTAAAGTCCGGCGACAGCTTCTGGTTGCCTGACCACAACATTATCCGGCTTGATCGCACCAGCTCCAGGGGGGGTGGTGTTGCGGTCGTCGTCAAGAAAGGAATAAAATACCACACTCTGTCCCATATCCGCACCTCTATAATCGAGGCCCTTGGTGTGGAGGTGGAGTCGTCGACTGGATACGTCCAGTTCATCGCCGTCTACTGCCCTCGACAGTGTGCCGCCAGCAGTGGACTAGCGGCTAAATTTAAGAAGGACCTGTCCACCATCACCCGTACCGGTTCCCGCTTCGTTGTTGGAGGAGATCTGAATGCTCGTCATGAGGCATGGCGGAACTACCAACAGAACCAGAACGGTCGTCTGCTGTTAGACCATTCGCAGCATGGGCTGTACTCCGTTTGGTTCTCGGACGAGCCAACATTCATCTCACCGGCAGGCAACCCATCGACGCTAGACCTGTTTCTTTCAAATACCGGCTTGTCCAAGCCGGTAGCCTTAAACGAACTCAGCTCCGACCATCAACCGGTGGTGGCTGAACTGGGATACAACGTAGCTGCTGCTCCAAGCCTGCGCAAGGACTACCATCGCGTAAACTGGGCCCAGTTTGGACGCGTGGTAGACAGGCACATCATCGACAACCCGCCGCTTGACTCCGTGGAGGACATCGACCGAGCGTTGGAAGTACTCCACCAAGCCATAACCGTGGCTGACGAGGCGTGCGTCCGACGAGTTCCTGTGAGGGGTAAGTTTATTGCCATTGATTCCCACACCCATCTCTTAATTCGCCTGAGAAATGTTCGTAGACGCCAGTTTCAGAGGACTGGAGATCTAGCGAGGAAACGTGAAATGGCCAATCTGAACAAGGAGATTGCTTCCAGAATGGTCTCACTCCGGAACGAAAGTTTCGGGCGGCTTGTCCAGAATCTGGACGACCGCTCCAGACCATTCTGGAAAGTTGCCAAAGTCTTAAAGACGCACCCTAAACCCATTCCGCCACTAAAAGATGAAAATGATGACGATCGGCTCATAATCACCCCTCAGGAGAAAGCAAATGCGATTGGTGAGCATATTGCCAAATCGCACTTGCTTGGCTCCAACATCCAAAGTCCGCTCGAAGTTCAGGTTGAGCAATGCGCACTCAACCTTGATTCCTCCCCTTGTGCCATCCCTCCGGAGGATAGAATCACAGTGGAACAGATTTGCTCAGCGCTGAAATGCACCAAAAACATGAAGGCCCCCGGGTTTGACGGTATATTCAACCTAGTGTTGAAAAATCTCAGCATGAAGGTTCACTCTCTGCTGGCTGCTGTCTTCAACAGATGCTTGGAACTGCACTACTTTCCAAGTATCTGGAAGACAGCGAAAATCATACCTATCCGCAAACCCGGGAAGGACCCAACGCTAGCTTCAAGCTACAGACCAATCAGCCTCCTTTCAGCGCTGAGCAAATTGTTCGAGAAACTCATTCTCAATTGTTTGCTCAAGTTTGTCGAGGAAAATAACATTCTCCTTCCGGAACAGTTTGGGTTCAGAAAGGGGCACTCCACCAATCACCAGCTAGTGCGGGTGATGAATAACATCCGAAGTAACAAAGCTGTATCCAAGTCCACAGCCATGGCATTGTTAGACGTTGAGAAAGCGTTTGATAATGTCTGGCACAATGGGCTTGTATACAAGCTTTGTAACTTCAACTTTCCATTACATCTGGTTAAAATCACCCGTAGCTACCTCCAGCAAAGGTCGTTTAAGGTATCGTTGAATGGTTGCCTTTCCGACACGTTTTCCATCCCAGCAGGAGTCCCGCAAGGCAGTCTGCTGGGACCCTTGCTTTACAGCATTTACACTTCCGACATTCCTCCCCTTGGAGACGGTTGCGTGTTTTTCCTGTTCGCAGATGATACCGCAATAGCCGTCAAAGGAAGGATGCCTCGCGAAATAACGAACAAACTTCAACGATGCCTTAACGCCTTTGCTGATTATGCCACCACGTGGAAAATCAAAATCAATGCTTCCAAAACACAAACAATCATGTTCCTCCATCGGCAATCACCCAAACTAAAACCGGCTCCCTCTTGTACTGTAATCATGGATGGCACAAGGGTTGAGTGGTCCGCCGAAGTAACCTATCTCGGGATGTTGTTTGACGAAAAGCTCCTATTCCGCTCGCATGTGGAGAAAACCGTAGTCAAGTGTTCCGCCTTGGTTAGGAGTCTGTATCCGCTGATTTGCCGCAGATCCCGCCTTTCAAGGGTGAACAAACTGGCCGTCTACAAACAAATCGTAGCACCTGCGATCCTCTACGCAGCTCCGGTGTGGGAATCATGTGCACAGACTCACAGGAACAAAATTCAGGTCGCTCAGAATAGAGTGCTGAGGATGGTTCTTGATCGTCCTTTCGACACTAGAATAACAAATTTACATGAAGAGGCAGGCATTGCCAAAATAGATTCCAAAATTAACGAAATTAAGACTAAATTTACACAAAAATGTAATTTATCAGAACATGCTTTGATAAGCAATTTGTATATAGTAGGTTAGGTGTACATAGTAGTTGTAGGTTAGTTGTAGTTGTAAATAGTAGTTATAAGTAGTCTCCCTTTTCCAATTCAAATCAAACCAATCCCACCAAGGTGGTCATACTTTAAAATAGGCCTGATAGGACTAGGAACTGTAAATAATAATTAAAATCTCAAATGTACCAAAGTTGAAAAGACGCATCTGTGTCACTTAACAAATTCATACATGTAAACCACACGATCACAAGAAATAAAGATCATTTAAATGGCAAAAAAAATGGCATAAGCTCATTTTCGCTTCGTGGTGAACAGCAATAGCAGCATTAGGAAGGTGGTGGCTAGTCCACTCCTTCACACCTAACAAGCAACAATTGACTGGTCGGTGTCAAACGTGTCTCCGGCCATCGATGTACAGCTTCGGAGGTTAAATCATCATCAACTTTGGCAACAAAACGGCTCATCAAGCTTACATCAGTAAAAAGTTGTGCTTGATTGTCCATATTCAGAACCACAAGCCCCCAACGACCACACAAAATGCTCTCCAGAGTTGTAATCTTGTAACCAAACTTGGAAGCAGGGGTGCAAGTGATTTTGATTGATTACACTAGTTTACAAAACAACATAAAAAGTGTGAACTTTAGTGGTTGACCAACGTTTCTAATGCAAAATCCTACGCTGAATTCAATGCCGTGGTCAGAAAAAATTAAAGTAGAGCCATTTTTGAGATATACAAAAATTTTGATTTTTTGAATTTTGGACAAAAGTACGATTACTAAAATGTCAATATCTTTGGAACTAGTGCACCAATTTTAAATCTTTTTTTACGAAAGTGAAGCTAAATAAATTTGCTATCGTTCACTACAAAATTGTCTTAATTAAAAATTTAATTTTGAAGTCATTTAAAAATTTACAGCATTTTTTTTTATTTTTCCTGCGAATTTTCCATAAAAATCTTGTTTTAATCAACATTTTTAATGGGATAAAAAGATTCAAAAAATCATTCCATAATTTATTCTTAAATTCCATTAAAAGCTGGAGAAAATGAGCCTTTAATGGATGAAATCGGTTGGAAATTGTCGAAGTTATGAAATTTTTTGTAAAATCATGGAAATTGACTGTTCCAAGATTGGCCGTTGTCCCGCTCCTTGGTTCATGCACCACTTCCAGTAAGCCTTTCTGCAGACGTGTACGCATACGGTGCATTTCACTAACACTACCAGCTGTCACGCAAAATTAAATGGGATATTTTCAACAATATAATTTACGCTAGTGTTTGTGAGACCGCTCGGCGAGAACCTAACGCAACCAACTCAATTTGACAGCTTTCTTTCTTTAACATTGCTTAACGATGTATACGACAAAACGTGAATTCAAGTGTAAAAATGATCCTCAAAAGTTTTGTTACGCGTGTGGCAACTATATATTTACAAAATCGGTCAATTTCACTGCTTCGTTGCAAACTGCATACAGGCTTTATTTTAAAATTGATCCTGGAGACTTTGACGAACCGTGGATTCCAAAAGTATTATGTAGTTCGTGCAAAACGTGCTTGGCTAGGTGGATGTCAGGCGCAAGGTAAATTGATTTTTTGAATAACTTTCATATAAACAATTTATGTACAGCATGGTAGTGCTTTGTTCTTTCCTGATCGACATTATCTTACTTCATCTATTTTTGATAAGTGTTAATGTCTTACTTACTAACTCACTTATTTGTTATCTGTCAGTCGCTATTTGTCCTTTGACATGCCCACCATATGGCGTCGACCGTTTTGTCATGCAACGGATTGTTATTTCTGCTTGACAAAAGTTAAGCAACAAGGACGTCACAAAATTTCGTCAAAGCGTTGCAAAAAGAAGGGCCGGCATTCCAGTACTTGAAATCAGTATTTCCAAATTTATCTGACGCAAAGATAAAGGAAGGTGTATTTGTTGGCCCACAGATCAAAAAACTGCTCAATGATTCCGCATTCAATACAGTTTTGACACCAGATGAGGAAGAAGCGTGGAAATCGTTCCAGCGTGTTGTCACAACCTTTTTAGGAAATTTCAGAAGCCCAGATTATGAGGAAGCCGTCGATGAATTGCTCAAAAATTATGAGAAAATAGGTATAAATAAAAAATATTGTGTTTGTTACATATAATTAATTTCAAATCCTTTTATTTCACTGAACACAGGTGTGAATATGTCTTTGAAGATACATACATTCTCACATGGATTTTTTCCCGGAAAATCTTGGTGACGAGAGTGATGAGCACGGCGAACGTTTTCACCAACAAATGAAGATGATGGAACGTCGTTACCAAGGGTTTTGGGATTAAGCAATGATGGGTGACTATTGTTGGTTTCTGATTCGAGAAACAAGTTCAAAACATCGAAGAAAAAGTCATTCGATTCTCAATCATTTTTAATTAATCCTAAATAAATTTCTTTTGTATCAACTCGGTTTTAAATCCTGATATGCCTTAATCAAATTGATATGTAGAGAAAAGAATCTCCCATGAAAACTTTACATGCGATTTGGATGCTTACAACGACACCTAGAAAAGGAACTCTAAAGCTGTTGTATTTCAGCAACATTTTTAAGTGTTTTACAAAAATGCTCATAACTTCGACAATTTCCAACCGATTTCATCCATTAAAGGCTCATTTTCTCCGGTTTTGAATGGACTTTAAGAATAAATTATGGAATGGTTTTTTGAATCTTTTTATCCCATTAAAAATGTTGATTAAAACAAGATTTTTATGGAAAATTCGCAGGAAAAATAAAAAAAAAATGCTGTAAATTTTTAAATGACTTCAAAATTAAATTTTTAATCAAGACATAATATTCTAGTGAACGATAGCAAATTTATTTAGCTTCATTTTTACAAAAAAAGATTTAAAATTGGTGCACTAGTTCCAAAGATATTGACATTTTAGTAATCGTACTTTTGTCCAAAATTCAAAAAATCAAAATTTTTGTATATTTCAAAAATGGCTCTACTTTAAGTTTTTCTGACCACGGCATTGAATTCAGCGTAGGATTTTGCATTGGAAATGATCATCACCTTACCGAGTTCAAAAATGCTGTAAACTAGTGTTATCTTAATCAACTTTCTCTTTGAAAAAAAATACTACAAATTTGGTACGCCTGCAATTCAAAAACGGAAAGAGTTGAGTTAATAGATAATTGATCAATTAAAAGAACTAAATGCTCTTTACATTTCTTCCGTCCACTAGCGGTCCTACTTCAAGCTTCCGTTCGTGCCCCTAGGCACAGACCCTTCTACTTTTTATGGAAGAATCGTGCGCCACTTATACGAATTGCTTCATCCGATGGACCAACTGCTGAAGAAAGAAACTAAATGGCGATGGACTTGCAAGTGTCAGAAGGCTTTCGACCGGTTAAAGGCAACACTTCAATCAAATTTATTCCCGACGCATTACGATCCCAAACTGCCTATCATCGTGGCAGCAGACGCATCAAACACTTGGATAGGTGCTCATTCATCAGTTTTCCTCTAAATTTACGAATAGAAACTCTCCAAAAATTTACCCACCCCAAAAGTATCAGTTTGCTCCAAGACAAACAAATGCAAATCAACCGTGTTAGAAAAAAAAATTAAATTGAAAACCCGGTTGCATCGTACCTACATTCTTAAAGAAATGTTCCGTTTTCAGCCATCCAGCTGTGAGTGTGTCCAATGTTTCCAGAATGCAGAACAACTAACAGACAAGCTGTTGCATCCCCGAAGCAACACCTTTTCAACCAGTTCTCCAGTCAGAAATGCACCTTCTTTGACATCAAAACTCAATTTACCTGTCGACACGACACACGTCCCGAAATTGTACATACTTCAACGAGCTGCATACTGTGAAGACACGGAACCCTACGAAGTTCGAAGCCAGCAGCAGCTGTGGAGCAGCAGAATAAGAAAGACCCATCCCCACACTCACCGAAAACGTTATGCTGAGATTCCATTTGCCGCTGGTCGGTGCCGTCGTTACAGGTCCCAGTCCGGCCAGCAGCACTCCGAGCACGGTAGCCACCGTCAGCGCGGTGGTCAACGTAAGACGACGGCAAACATGTGTGATTCTACTTCGGATGAAAAATGTGCAGCTCCTGAGGGGGAAACGGAAAAAAAAGTGGATCTTTTTCTAAGACAAGGTGCAGCTAAACAACGCTCGGGAAGAATCAGAATGATTTATGCAGAAATCCTGACCATCATCAATGTTGGACTGGGTGGTGAGCAATCGAGCGAGAAGGGTGAGGGGGTGAGGAGGGGAGGGGTACAATATTTGAATAACGAGATTTTAAGCACTTACCGGCGCTGCCGATGGAGAGGAAGATTTTCAAGACACGGGCCGGAGCAGGGTAGGTTCCGTGTCATGATTCGCTTCGTTCAGGCTCTCTAAGCTCGTTCTACGTACTCCAGAGAACCGGTATCTTCGTTGAGTGTCGAGTGTGGCGGACGGATGGATGCTTATTGAATTGGTTTTCTTTCGTCAGAGTGTTGACCGATGCCGTTAACAGCACGCTTCAAGAGTATGACCGGGTTGTTCTTGCTAAAATAAATATAATAAGCAAACAGAATCTGTCAGGCCCCTCTGTAGTGTCGCGGAATTTAGTAAGCGTTTTTATAGTGATCATTCGCGCTCAATTAGTAACGTCATGCTAGGATAAATACACGTTTGCAAATTGTGAAAATGGTTCTGCTGTATCAGTTGCTAACATTCTATGCAATTCTAGCTATATTTCGTTAATCCCTTATGGCATTTGAATTGACTTATACCGCATTTTATTTACTAATAGTTGAACAAACAGATACACAAAAAAAAAAATATTGAGCAGTTGTTCTAAAAAGTAGTTCTATCAGAGGTCATAGAAGTTTCAAATTAGAAAAAAAAACGAAATAGTAATGCTTTGAGTGACGGAAACAGAAGCCCCTGGAATTCCAAAATTTCAATGCAACAAAACGTCGTAATTTATGGAAACTTCAAAACCATGGTTTTTCACCAAACATGAATGAGCCAATAAGTCAAAGATTCTTTCTACATAGCACATCCCAGTGAAAAGAAATGATGGGTGACAAACACTTGACAAAAACCGGTAGTTTCGTCGTGTGATTCATTGACAGAGGAGACTACGGCATCGATGATCTGAACCAGCTGTTTGTCTGTCAACGCTCCGAGGTGATTGGAAGAACGCGGCAAAACGAAGTCACACAAACTCATCAACAACGCTTTGCGAATGTTTGATTTCAGTTTGGAAGTTCTGTTCAGATAAGCACCACAGATGATTGGTTGATGATCAACATCAACGCGCGAAATGGAATGAGTGGATTAATTTTTAGATTGGGACACGCGAGAAAGGTATAACTTAACCGAATTTATTAGTTCGTCATCCATAGAACCTTTTTGAGGTATTATTTTTGGTCAGGCTCATCAATCAAATTTAGGCTGCCAGTTATGCTACCGGAATTTGATATTAATTCGTTATTTTCTCGTCCTCGGGTTATGTTGAAATCGACTTAGTGGGTAAATAAAAATATCAAAAATGGAGACATCACTGCAGATTGCAAAACTCTCTTTCGATGTTTTCTTTTCATCACAGACAAACAGACGTAAATCTTTAAATATTTTTTCTTTAACTATATATGTTTATAATACTTCTGCGTGAAGCTAACGATTTTTCATAGTTGAAGATGTCAAGTTTCAAATCACAGACTTAAATTGGTTATTTTATACGATAGATGAGGAGATTAAAGTATAGAGTTGATAGTTCCGCTAGAGTACGGCAGTGGGAAAATTGTATATAGAGAGTAGAAAGTGAGCAAGGACAACTTTGAGGAAGGTACGATTCGGGATAATCATCTCTCTTTACCAAACTCCCCCGTTGGAGAGGGATGATGAGGGGTATTCCCCCTCCCCCCGCCTCCACTTTTTTATATATATCATCATGGATCTCACTAACGACATCTCGCGAGCTATTCGCGGTATAAAGCTTGCTTGTCAAGTCTCAAACAATGTTGCATACAAGTTCAATGGAATGTAAAGAAACCTCAAAGTGATCTGATGCCAGCACTGTGATGAATCCTGCGACTGTTTTTTGATGACAAATAATTAATCATTTAACCATGTTTATGGGTTAACTTCCCATCAGATGTCACTGCTGTTCTATCGATCGGAAATTACGCATACACTTAGTTCCGATGCGATCAAAACTAGCAATTGAAGCAGGCGGAACAACCAAACGTAAACAATACTTTAAATGCAAACTCATCAATAATCAATACACATCGAAGCAATCTAACACCACCATCTGATAGAGCAAACTTCCTTTATTGAATGGCATGATTAGTTTGCGTGGGAGTAGTTTGATTCTCGGGGAATTTGCGTTTAAAGCCATTGTTTACGTTTGGTTGTTCCGCCTATTTCAATTGTTGGTCTAGAAAATATGTATGGTACCTCTACACTATACGAAAATATCACCGAATGATTATTGCATTGCTCCAGCCCTTTAACAATATGCTTTCGAATTTCGGATGATTGCCTTAAGAATAGGATGACTTGCAAATGCTTTAAATTAGGATCACAATTCAATTGATTACGTTACAGCTAGGAACAGCCATTCCATGATGAATACAAATACCGTTTGTTGGTAGATGAAACTTGCTCCACCACGAAATAGACAGTCTTTGATTTCCACGCTATACCTATGTTCGTACCAGCTCTGATAGCGATTAGTATGTTTCCCCGTCGTATATAAGCTTAGATCAGCAAATGACGTTCGATAGAATAAAATCCAAGTCATGAGGGAATTCAAATAACTTCTGAAAGATCTTCAGAAAAATTCTGAAGGAAGTTCCGATGAAACTTTAGAGATGTTCCGAGTGAACTTCACGGAAACTTTGAACGACCCTCAGAGAAGTGTGGAGTACTCTTCAAGGAAGTTTTGGACGAATTTCAAAGAAGCTCTCAGGAAAGTTTCAAGTGAACTTCAGAGCAAACATCGCGCAAGTTTCAAACCTTCTTCAGGGCAGTTGCGAGCAAACTTCGGAAAAGTTCTGAGGGAACTTTAGAGATGTTCCGAGTGAACTGCAACGTAATTCTGAGCAAACTTCATGAAAGATGCGAGTGAACTTTTAGGAATTTCTGAACGAACCTCAGAAAAGTTCCAACCACTCTTCAAGGAAGTTTTGGACGAGCGTCAGAGAAGCTTTAAGCGAACTTCAGGGAAGTTTCAATTGAGCTTGAGATAAGTTCTGAAGTGAGAAGTTATGAGTGAGCTCCAGAAACTTCTATGAAGTTACTCGGAGCATCATTGAAGTTTCTTCGAATATGTTCCTATCAGAGACGTGTTGGGAACTCGCGATATCTGCTATATGCAGTCGGTTTATGTGTTTCTTCAAATGTCTAGTATAAGAATTTAATTCCTTTGTCTTTTGTCTCTCTTTAATAGTTTTTGTTTGTCTTGTCCCCTCGTCTCGATGAGTCTCATCGTCGCCCACTGGTCACCATAGCCGGTTGAATTCAGTTGAAACTAGAACCGCACTACCATTCATACTGGCAGCAACGCTCTGATGAGACAACGAAACCTTACCCCCAAGCTCCTCCCCTGATCCTATCCTTCGACGATATACCTCTTTAACCTCGAGTAAGTCGCGATTACTTGGCCCAACTCCTACTAGATATAGAATTAAGTGAGTTTTGTTACAAATAAAGAACAATGAACTATAGGCTCCGTAAAGCTAACGCGATTGAGCCTACCAAATATACGAACTAGTTAAAAAAAAGTTTCTTTGAAAATCATGTAATGTAATGTCCTCGATGTTCCTTCGAAACTTCTCTTGGGTTCAATCAAAACTTCACTAGAGAATTTCCATAAATTTCACTTGGAACTTCCCTTAAGATTGCTCAGGACGTCCATGAAGTTCTCTCGGAATATCCTTCATATTGCCGCAGAACTTCTCTGATCGCTTGAAACATCTTGCAAGTTCACTAAACAAATCCAACGAACTTCTCAGAACTTTTGTGAACTTCTCAGAAGTTCAATGAACTTGTCGGAAGCTCCGTGAGCTTTACGCACTTGTTGGAAATTCTGTAAGCTTCTTGTAAGTTTCGAAGACTTCTTGGATGTTTCATGAACTTCTTGGAAGTTCCGTAAAGTTTTTGGGAATTCTGTAAGCTTGTCCGAAGTTCAATTTTTTTTTTTTTTTTTCCTTTGGTTTGTTTTTTCCGTCGATCTTGTTTTCCGTACTGAGCACCAATGCTACCGACGTGCCAGGAAGGCAGCTCCCACACCTGGACCCTACCTATCGACCCATCAACTCATGAACCGGGGACCAACGGCTTTACTTCCCATCCGAAGGAAGGCGTGATCAGAGATATTATGCCTCAGAGCATCCCGGCGGCGCCGACTGGGATTGAACCCAGGCCTGTTGGGGTGAGAGGTAATCACGCTTACCACTACACCACCGGTGCCGTTTAGGTTTAATGAACTTGTCGGAATGTTCTGAACTTGTCAGACGTTCTGTGAATACTAAAGTTGCATCAAAACGTCCTTGAATATCAACTGTAATGTCCTAAATGTTCCTGCGGAAGTAATCTAGAGTTCACCCGAAACTTTTATGAATTTCACTTGGAACTTCCCTGAAGTTTACTCAGAACGTCCATGAAGGTCCCTCGTAAGATCCTTCTCTTAAATTTTCTCGGATCTTCCCTAAAGGTTCACTAGAAATTTCGACGAACTTCTCAGAACTGTCTTAAACATCTCAGAAGTTCCATGAACTTGTCGGAAGCTCCGTGAGCTCTGTACACTTCTTAGACTTGGATGTTCCATAAGCTTCTAGGATGCTTCGTTAAGTTCGTAGAAGATCCATAAATTTCTTGGAAGGTAAGTGAACTTTTTGAAAGCTCCGTTAACTTTTTGGAAGTTCCGAGAACTTTTTGGAAATTCTGTATGCTTGTCCAAAGTTCCGTGAACTTTTCAGAATATTTTGAACTTGTCGGATGTTCTGTTTCCTCAAAACATCCTTGAACATCACTTATAACGTCCTCGATGTTCCCTCGAAACTTCTCTAGAGTTCGCTCATAGCTTCTCCAAAGAACTTCTTTAAATTTCATTCGGAGCTTCTATGAATTTCACCTGGAGCTTCGCTGATGTTTGCTCAGAACTTCTTGGATCTTCCCTGAACACGAACATCTCTAAAGATCACTAAAAATGTCGACGAACTTCTCAGAACTTTCTTAAACATCTCAGAAGTTCCATGAACTTGTCGGAAGCTCCGTGAGCTCTGTACACTTCTTAGACTTGGATGTTCCGTAAACTTCTAGGATGTTTCGTAAAGTTCTTAGAACTTCCAGAAACTTCTTGGAAGTTGCATAAACTTCTTGGAAGTTCCGTAAACTTCTTGGAAGGTAAGTGAACTTTTTGAAAATTCCGTTAGCTTTTTGGGAGTTCCGAGAACTTTTTGGAAATTTTGTAGGCTTGTCCAAAGTTCCGTGAACATTTTAGAATATTCTGAACTTGTCGGATGTTCTGTTTCCTCAAAACATCCTTGAACATCACTTATAACGTCCTCGATGTTCCCTCGAAAATTCTCTACACAGCTAAAAAAAAGTAGTGTAAATTTCCGTTACTATGGTGCACATAAATGGAGCGTCATATATTATACAAGTTTAGATTATAGATCGTGTAAATTTATGAGACATGTCATGCAAAATTCCATATATTGTATGCAACTTTCCACTTTTGTTTGCAACATTTCTTGCAAGCTGCTAGTTTACGTGAAAAGGAAGTTTACATTTATGAATGTATGCATGCATGGATGTTTACATCGCCAGTAAAATTCAGAATTTTTTGGTGTGTAGAGTTCGCTCGTAGCTTCTCTAAAGAACTTCTATAAATTTCGTACGGAGTTTCTATGAATTTCATCTGGAGCTTCGCTGAAGTTTGCTCAGAACTTTTTGGATCTTCGCTGAACCCTCGGAACATCTTAAAAGTTCACTAGAAATTTCGACGAACTTCTCAGAACTTTCTTAAATTTCTCAGAAGTTCCGTGAACTTGTCGGAAGCTCCGTGAGCTCTGTTCACTTCTTAGACTTGGATGATCCGTAAACTTCTAGGATGTTTCAATAAATTCATAGAAGTTCCAGAAACTTCTTGGAAGTTGCATGAATTTCTAGGAAGTTCCGTAAACTTCTTGGAGGGTAAGTGAAGTTTTTGAAAATTCCGTTAACTTTTTGGAAGCTCCGAGAACTTTTTGGAAATTCTGCATGCTTGTCCAAAGTTCCGTGAACTTTTCAGAATATTCTGAACATGTCGGATACTTTTTGGAAATTCTGTATGCTTGTCCAAAGTTCCGTGAACTTTTCAGAATATTTTGAACTTGTCGGATGTTCTGTTTCCTCAAAACATCCTTGAACATCACTTATAACGTCCTCGATGTTCCCTCGAAACTTCTCTAGAGTTCGCTCATAGCTTCTCCAAAGAACTTCTTTAAATTTCATTCGGAGCTTCTATGAATTTCACCTGGAGCTTCGCTGATGTTTGCTCAGAACTTCTTGGATCTTCCCTGAACACGAACATCTCTAAAGATCACTAAAAATGTCGACGAACTTCTCAGAACTTTCTTAAACATCTCAGAAGTTCCATGAACTTGTCGGAAGCTCCGTGAGCTCTGTACACTTCTTAGACTTGGATGTTCCGTAAACTTCTAGGATGTTTCGTAAAGTTCTTAGAACTTCCAGAAACTTCTTGGAAGTTGCATAAACTTCTTGGAAGTTCCGTAAACTTCTTGGAAGGTAAGTGAACTTTTTGAAAATTCCGTTAGCTTTTTGGGAGTTCCGAGAACTTTTTGGAAATTTTGTAGGCTTGTCCAAAGTTCCGTGAACATTTTAGAATATTCTGAACTTGTCGGATGTTCTGTTTCCTCAAAACATCCTTGAACATCACTTATAACGTCCTCGATGTTCCCTCGAAAATTCTCTACACAGCTAAAAAAAAGTAGTGTAAATTTCCGTTACTATGGTGCACATAAATGGAGCGTCATATATTATACAAGTTTAGATTATAGATCGTGTAAATTTATGAGACATGTCATGCAAAATTCCATATATTGTATGCAACTTTCCACTTTTGTTTGCAACATTTCTTGCAAGCTGCTAGTTTACGTGAAAAGGAAGTTTACATTTATGAATGTATGCATGCATGGATGTTTACATCGCCAGTAAAATTCAGAATTTTTTGGTGTGTAGAGTTCGCTCGTAGCTTCTCTAAAGAACTTCTATAAATTTCGTACGGAGTTTCTATGAATTTCATCTGGAGCTTCGCTGAAGTTTGCTCAGAACTTTTTGGATCTTCGCTGAACCCTCGGAACATCTTAAAAGTTCACTAGAAATTTCGACGAACTTCTCAGAACTTTCTTAAATTTCTCAGAAGTTCCGTGAACTTGTCGGAAGCTCCGTGAGCTCTGTTCACTTCTTAGACTTGGATGATCCGTAAACTTCTAGGATGTTTCAATAAATTCATAGAAGTTCCAGAAACTTCTTGGAAGTTGCATGAATTTCTAGGAAGTTCCGTAAACTTCTTGGAGGGTAAGTGAAGTTTTTGAAAATTCCGTTAACTTTTTGGAAGCTCCGAGAACTTTTTGGAAATTCTGCATGCTTGTCCAAAGTTCCGTGAACTTTTCAGAATATTCTGAACATGTCGGATCTTCTGTTCAAAACATCCTTGAACATCACTTGTAACGTCCTTGATGTTCCCTCGGAACTTCTCTAGAGTTTGCTCGTAGCTTCTCTAAAGAACTTCTATAAATTTCGCTCGGAGCTTCTATGAATTTCACCTGGAGCTTCGCTGATGTTTGCTCAGAACTTTATGGATCTTCCCTGAACGCTTGGAACATCTCTAAAGTTCACTAGAAATGTCGACGAACTTCTCAGAAGTTTCTTAAACTTCTCAGAAGTTCCGTGAACTTGTCGGAAGCTCCGTGAGCTCTGTAAACTCATAGACTTGGATGTTCCGTAAACTTCTAGGATGTTTCGTTAAGTTCTTAGAAGTTCCCTAAACTTCTTGCAAGTTGCATAAATTTCTAGGAAGTTCCGTAAACTTCTTGGAAGGTAAGTGAACTTTTTGAAAAATTCCGTTAACTTTTTGAAAGTTCCGTCAACTTTTTGAAAGTTCCAAGAACTTTTTGGTAATTCTGCAAGCTTGTCCAAAGTTCCGTGAAATTTTCAGAATATTCTGAACTTGTCGGATGTTCTGTTTCCTAAAAACATCCTTGAACATCACTTATAACGTCCTCGATGTTCCCTCGGAACTTCTCAAGAGTTCGCTCATAGCTTCTCCAAAGAACTTCTATAAATTTCGTTCGAAGCTTCTACGAATTTCACCTGGAGCTTCGCTGATGTTTGCTCAGAACTTCTTGGATCTTCGCTGAACGCTCGGAACATTTCTAAAGTTCACAAGAAATTTCGACGAACTTCTCAGAACTTTCCTAAACATCTCAGAAGTTCCGTGAACTTGTCGGAAGCTCCGTGAGCTCTGTACACTTCTTAGACTTGGATGTTCCGTAAACTTCTAGGATGTTTCGTAAAGTTCTTAGAACTTTCAGAAACTTTTTGGAAGTTGCATAAATTTCTAGGAAGTTCCGTAAACTTCTTGGAAGGTAAGTGAATTTTTTGAAAGTTCCGTTAACTTTTTGGAAGTTCCAAGAGCTTTTCGGAAATTCTGTATGCTTGTCCGAAGTTCTGTGAACTTTTCAGAATATTCTGAACTTGTCGGATGTTCTGTTTCCACAAAACATCCTTGAACATCACTTGTAACGTCCTCGATGTTCCCTCGGAACTTCTCTAGAGTTCGCTCGTGGCTTCTCTAAAGAACTTCTATAAATTTCGTTCGGAACTTCTATAAATTTCACCTGGAGCTTCGCTGATGTTTGCTCAGAACTTCCAATAAGTTCCCTTGGAATATCCTGAATTCTAGGAATATTCTGAAATTCTCTCGGATTTTCGATGAACGCCTGGAACATTTCTTAAGTTTACTAGAAATTCCCGTGAGCTTCTCAGAACTTTTGTGAACTTCCCGAAGGATCAGAGACCTTCTCAGAAGATCCGTGATCGTGTCGGAAGTTCCGTAAACTTCTGGGAAGCTCCGTAAACTTCTTGGAGGTTCGGTAACCTTTTTGGTTGGTTGGTTGGTTGTGTTTATTAAGGCGATTTTCAGTCAGACGCTGATTCATCTCCGGCCGTAACCTTCTTGGAAGATCCGTAACCTTCTTGGAAATCAAGTGAACTTTTTGGAATTTCCATAAACTTCTTGGATGTTTCGTCTACTTCTTGGAGGTACTTTGATTTTTATGAAAATGCTGTAAGTGTGACAGAAGTTCCATGAACATGTCAGAACTTCTGCACTTGTTGGACGTTCTGTGAACATGTCGAAAACTCCGCGAACTAGTTGGAAGTTGTGTGTGCTTATAACAAGTTCTTGTCAAAAGTACTGCAAACTTGTTGGAAGTTCCTTGATACGGAACTTTTGGCATGTTCACGGAACTCTGATGAATGTGGGCGTCTTAGTGGAATACCTATATAATGATAGAGAGAAGGATTAGTAATTTCCATTTAATTCCAATACCTTATTTGCTTATCTTTGACAGATACGCGTATTTCGTCTACAATGTGCAGACTTCTTCAGTGTCTTGTACTAATGCTCGACTTTTTAGAAATTCTGTACAAGACACTGAAGAAGTCTGCACATTGTAGACGAAATATGCGTATCTGTCAAAGATAAGCAAATAAGGTAGTGGAATTTAATCGAAATTACTAATCCTTCTCTCTTTCATTATTCACGGAACTTTCAATAAATCCACGGAAAAGTTCACGGAGCTTGGAAAAAGTCACCGAAATTTTGGGTAAATTCACGGAACATCCGAGAAGTTCAGGGAGCTTCTGACGAGTTCTTGAAACTACTGACTGATCTCAAGCAATCTCTGCACTATCTCCATGGAAGGAGGTGCCAAATGTATTTATTTTAATACTCTGCATTATGCGACATCAAGTCCCTAATGATTTCTAGGTCTTCCAAATTGATCTGTGGTTAAGATTTTGTTGTTTTATAGACTAGATGTGATTTGATACGCACTTGCTCGACACTTATCATGAGACTTTACAAAGCTCTGCGCTATGGTATTCTCAAGATATTTACTGCTCTACAAACTATTCTGAAGTTAACATCTCGAAGTTCTGCATGCTCCATAAAGTCCTAAACAATGTCCTGGAAATCTATAAAAAGGTGGTGAAACTCAAGAGAATTACTTGACAATATGCTTCTTGGGCAAAGGTATCAATAAGATATCCAAAATTCTCCAAAGTATTCTGGTGTTAAGTCTTGAAGATCTATAATAGGCACAATGATGTTTTGAACTATTTTCTGCAAATCATTCAGTCCGTGAAGAACAAAACAACATTCACATCATGGAATGGTATCAACTTGATGTTTAATATATTTGAAGTTTGAAGTGAAATTCAGTGCTATACCAATATCCTGCATAAATTAACATTGTTGACAGCACGCAGCACTGATTTGATGCTCTCCAAACTATTCTGGGGTTAAGACGATGAAACAGGTTCCATACAGTCTTTAATATAATCCTCCAACTCTTTATGAGCCCGTGAAACTCAACAGTGACAACATGCACGTTACCCGAGTAGCACATTTCCGTCACAATAAGTTGATGCAACTTGTTTATGACTGGTATAAGTTATATAGAAGTTGCCACAATCGATTTGTGACAAGCGTGCTACTAGGGTATGGCAAGGACTCAATAAGATTTTGCGTGCTCCTCATACTATTCTGGAGTCAAGATATTGCAGATCTTCAGACTTCATAAGATTTCCAACAATATTCTGTACTGCTGGTGGAGACATATTATTCCCATGTGTTTATGAAAGCACATCGCACATGGGACAGTTATGCATCCACCGGCGTTACACACTAAAATCAGTCCATGAAGCTCAAGAGAGCTTCTTGGCAATATACACAATATGCACATTATGGAACGGTATCAACAAGATATTCCATACTCTCCAAACTGTTTTGGGATTAAGATGGTATGAAATTTTCCATACCAAAAAAAATCATACACCGAAACCACGAATCGAACCCAGCCTCCTCCAACATGGTCTTGGTTTATAACTGCTCCTTTACCGACTGAGCTATGAGAGGCCCCAAGGAGAATGTTTCTCAGGCCAATAATAATAAACTTCCGAGGATCATCATCCCACAATTTTCAAAGCAGAAGCTACCCAACCCCCCCCCCCCCCCCCCTAAATGAAATTCTCTCAAAATGTTGATTTGAATATCTGGGATAAACCACCTAGAATCGCAAATAGAAATTCTTCAAGAATTTACAAGGGAAATTCTCATTAAATTTGCAAGTTGACTGTTTCCTTCAACTCCATGGGAAATCCTTGCAGACGTTTCAAAAGAATGTACTTATAATTTCCTGATGATTTTTTAAGAAAAAAAATCCCTTCAATATATCAGGCGAATTTTGTCAAAATTTATCAGTGAATTATTCCACATTTTTCAATGTAAATTTTCCACAACTTTTTAGAATATTCCCACAAAAATCTAAGAATTTTCAAAAGAAATCCTCATTGAATTTTCAAATTGAATTTCTTCATCAATTCCATGAAAAATCCTCCCAGAAGTTCCAAAAGAAATTATACTGATCCATCCATGCATCCATGAGCATTTTACCATGGGGATTACAAGAGAATGTTCTTTAAAGTCCCCTTTAACATATCAGATGAATTTTCTCATCATTTCTAAGTAAATCACTCAACATTTTCCCACACAAATTCCCCGCAACTTTTTTTTAAAATTCTAACAAAATTTCAATGGGGTATTCTCCCAAAATTTTCCATGAAAGAATTTCCAGGAATTTACAACGGGAATTCTTATTGTATTTGCAAATTGCATTCTTCCATCGATTCCATGGGAACCCTGCCAAAAGTTGCAAAAGTGATTCTACTGAAATTTATTAGGAGTGTTTAACCAGGAAAATTTCAAGAGAATATTCTTAACATTTCCTAATGAATTTATAAGAAAAAATCCCATTATTATATCAGGCGAATATTTTCATTATCTCTAAGTAAATCATTCAGCATTTTTCAACGTAAATTCTGCACATCTTTTTCGAAAATTATGCCACAATTTCCTTGGAAAATTCGCACAAAATTTCCCATAAAAATTCTTCAAGAATTGACAAGAGAAATAATCATGAAATTTGCAAGTAGAATTCTTCTATCAATTCAATAAGGAATACTCCCTAAAGTTCCAAACGAGATTGTACTGAAATTTTCTAGCATTATTTTATCAGAAAAACTACTAGAGAATGTATCTAGAAGTTTCCAATTTATTTTTAAAAAATCCATTATTATTTCTGAGAAAGTCGTTTGACATTTTCAACTTAATTCTCGACAAGTTTTTTGGTGAATTATGCCAGAATTTCCTTGGAAAATTCTCACAAAAAATTCAATGGGAAATTCTCGCAAAATGTCCCATAATAAAGCATCAGGAATGGACGAAGGATATTTTCATTAAATTTACAAGATGAGTTCTTCCATCAATTTCTTCTGAAAGTTCCGAACTAGATTCTACTGAAATTTTCCAAGAATATTTTACCAGGAAAATTACAGGAGAATTTTCATAAAATTTACCAATAAATATTTATGAAAAAATCACTTTAACATTTCAGGTGAATTTTTTCATCATTTCTGCGTAAATCATTCCACATTTCTCAACGTAACTTTTCCCCAACTTTTTGTAAAATTCTCCCAAAATTTCCTTGGAAAAATCTCAAGGAATTTACAAGGGAAATTCTCACTGAATTTGAAAATTGAAATGTTCACAGGAGTTCCAAAACAGTTTTTGCTAAAATTTTCCAGGAGTATTAAGCCATGCAAATTACAAGAGTCATTTTTCACTCGGCTGTCGACAGAAGCAGACCACTCTCAATGTGTGTCACGCGATCATATGTTTACTCGGCAGCAACCATTGTGTGATCCTCCTCCTTCATCAACAGTTCATTCAGTCGATGCCTTGTCAACTTTGGAAAGCAACAGCTTCGTGATGAATGTGTGAGTGCTGACCACGTTTTGCGTCCATTGCTGCAATAGAAGCGCTATGATCCCCGTTGGCGAATCTGCCATACGATGAAACCACTGGAAGCGACTCCCGTTCTGGTGAAGGAGGCTTATTGAATAAGGAAAGATAAAATGTTTATTGTGTTGTACCTTTTGACTATAGCTTTATGAAGTATTGTATAGTGAACAAGAATCCTCGGCTCTGTAAAGTTAATTCGGTTGAGCCTTTTTTTCTTCTGTTCGGGACCTTATACTACTGCAACCAGTAAGTTGATCTATTGTAGTATATCCCATTTAGTACATCTCGTATTACTCCATCACTATTGAGAATGATGAAGTATTCGATGTTTTACAATTGCTATTCTTGTTTAAGAGATGAACTAGCCTATGGCTAAAAATCTCTCTAATAAAGAAAAAAAAAAATTGCTATTCTTGCATTTATCGCAAGGATTTGACTCTAATTGAAAGGTCCCGCTATTTATACCCTTCGGAGAGTTGGAACATCCTCCAAAGGCGCGCCCCTTTGTCAGTCAAAATTTAATTCCTTAGCAACAAAATTAAGGAATGACACATCGATAATGACCATGCATCAGAACTCTAGTTTTAATTACTTCAAACTAGGGAACAACGAATAGAAGATTAGGAATCACATAGACGAAGACCAACTAACTCATTTTTTCCTTGTTTCAAGATCATCCTCGGTGAATAAAGCCGAGTCTTGTCAACAAGGTATAAAAAGTAACAAGAACTATATGCGTTTCTTTGATTACTGAAAATTCCTGTTCCCCTAGTTTGAAGTAGTCAGGACTAGGATTCGGTGGTAGATCTTAAATCCCGTAACGTACCACGAAAAGGTGATCTACATACGTTACGGGGCAAAGCCTTAAACTGGTTCAGCCTAATCAAATAGATTATATTGAATAGACAACAACGAAATTACTAGAAAATTTGCTTAAAATTTCCAAATGAATTTAAGTGAAATAATTCCCTTTAACATTTCAGGCAAGCTGTCTAAATTTTTTTGATAATCATTCCACATTTTTTAACGTAAATTCTCCACAATTTTTGGTTTTTTTTTTCTCAGAATTTCATTGGAAAATACTCGAAAAAAATCATTGGGAGATTCTCACAAATTGTTCCATGAGAATTGTGAATTCAATGCATATAACTTCTAACTTCTTATCTTCAAACTCACTTTAAAAAAAAAAGCAAAGTCCACCACTCCTTTTGCACTTACTCGATCAAGCCACGCTAATTTGCTTCACTCAATTACATCTGTATCAAGCCTTCTGTTAATTGTCAGTGACTCGACATGTTCTACAAAGTTTTCAATATCATCATACATTTTCTTAAGACTGCAATTAAATCGCCTAATGCTGCTAAAATGCCTGCCAATCGCCTAATATCAGTTCTGACGAAAAGTATTCTGATTAAAAAACACATTGGAATGCATTTTACACGATCACTTGCTTTGCACTAAAGTTCTTTTCGAGAACTGTGTTATCGAGCGGCACATTGTTTCAAGCTTAAACACAATTCCAGAAAAAATAAAACCGAAAATTTGACACTCGAAAATTCTTTGCGTCCGTACAGTAGCAGAGCACACTTCGATCTTATAACCAGCAACCAATTATTGTGCTCGTAATCATATAAACAGACCTCCACTGGAGTAGGAATTTATGCTGGAATAAATGGTTTAAATAGTAGATTGTTTTGATCATATAGTAGTTCAGTTGATCTCAGGTTCGCTCACTTCCTCTGAACCAGGAAATCAGATACATTTCGTTAAATTGCTTGAATTATGTTGAATCATGAGTGACCCCTAACGTCAATCCCATCAGTTTCGACACGGATGATGGTTATGATTTATATAATTACAATTCACCCTACATTTCTCGAAAGAGTCGGAAGCATACATCCTACCATCCCACTTAAAGATACGCCAAAGACCGTTAGCAGTTGCGGTTATTGGCTCCTAATTACAACTCACAAACAACTGCTTCTGTATTACCACAACATCAATGCTGAGTTATCACATTTTATACCATTCATCTCTCGGATCGCTAGAAATCATCCATGTACCAACATTCCATCAGGGTAAGTGCACCAGTATTGGGCATAGTTTCCTATTGTGGTCAACCATCAGAAAAACAATTAAATCGCTATCTTCGTGCGTTTTGTGGGTGGCATATATACGTACCCCAATACATAAGCTTTGAATCAACAGATCTCGAATGTGTAAAAAACGTTAAGTGTCGTATACAAACATGACCAAAATAGAACCATTTCCCCTGTACCATATTCACGCCATAATTAATTGATACTCATCGTTCATTGGCGTTTCTGTGTTTTTATAACACTTCTTCACCTGACGTTCGATCGTTTTTCCTCTACGCTTCTGCTTCCGAATCATCCATCAAACCGGCAACCAATCAGTGAACTTTGGCGCCACCGGCACCGACAAACCATCAGTCGATCACTTCTCTAGAAAAAAAAAAAACAAACACCGATTGAACTTGAACTTGATCTTGTTGCGGTGCACGTTCGCGCCTTACTGGATCGTGTCTGGGAAGCCACCATAAGATCAAACTCTTTCCAATTAGATGCTTTTCGCTAGAACCGCTCCTATGCAATGCCACACATGCGTGTACACGAAAAAATTGGGACCCCCTTGTTGATACCGTATGATATACCAAGTTTGTATTCTTAAAAAATCGTTTCAAAAAACGACTATTTTCAGAGCTAACAAACTTGCGGTATCAAAATAAACAAGGGGGGGGGAGGTCCCAACTTTTGTCGTGTACAACAATCTATATTTGTGGCATTGCATCTCATTTTTTTTCTTTGATGACAGAATCTTCGTCCAGAAGATAACGGTTCTGTGGAATGTAACTGGTTAACGAGCGAGTCCCGTTGTGGGATGGAGCGCAGAAGATGTAGAGAGAGAAAGAGAGAGTGAGAGATTAAAAGCAGCAATATTGGATTGCGAATATCAAACTAGGGTGAGTGAACCAGTACTGGAGGCAGTGCTGTGATTTGCCATTGTCATTGACAGACTTTCGCGCGATATTGACCAAATTGTTTTTCACATAGTCACTGATAGACTTGATCCTCAAAAAAATCTTTGTCGAAATCTCATTAATTGTTTCGTCAATGACAAAGATTCACCTGGTAACAAAAAGTGTAATTCGTGTCACATTATTGTTATACAAGCAGTTGAAACCGTTGTTCACTTGAACTGACAATTGACATGGTTTGCCTTGATGATGACTCTTAGCTCAAATGAGTGATCAAAGCAGAATTTTGAATATCGCCGTGAATTGTCGAGATTTTGCAGCACTGAGTGGAGGTACTAAGACATTTTATTTTAATAAATAAACTTTATGCATATAATTTCTGTACTTCAATCGATAGCTTT